>NW_025728219.1:0-301662 GCF_021461385.2 Schistocerca piceifrons | reverse complement strand
TGACTTCTCCTTCTAAATCGAGTAACATTGCTATGGAAAGGACTGGATTTTCTTTGGGTTACAACTATCTCGTTTCCGATGCACTAATCCTTCTCTACTGCGTCCGTCGCCCCTTCACATTGAGGAATTAACACAGAAATTGCGTCGCTGTGAAATACTATGTGTTCTATGACTTCTTCTTCTTAATCGAGTAATGTTTCTATGGAAACGACAGGATTTTCGTTTGGGATACGAGTATCTCTTTTCCGATGCACTATTCCATCTTTACTGTATCTCTCGCTCCCTCACATTGACGATTTAACACACAAATTGCGTCGCTATGAAATACTATGGGTTCTATGACATCTCCTTCTAAATCGAGTAACGTTTCTATGGAAACGACACGATTTTCGTTTGGGATACGAGTATCTCCTTACCGATTCACTATTCCTATTTTACTGCATCCCTCGCTTCCTCTCATTGACGAATTAAGACAGAAATGGCGTCGCTATGAATTACTATGTTTTCTATGTCTTCTTCTAAATCGAGTAACATTTGTATGGAAACGACAGCATTTTCTTTTAGGATACGAGTATCTCCTTTCCGATGCACTACTCCTTCTTTACTGCATCCCTCGCACCCTCTTATTGACGAATTAACACAGAAATTGCGTCACTGTGAAATACTATGGGTTCTCTGACTTCTCCTTCTAAATCTGTAACGTTTCTATGAAAAGGACTGAATTTTATTTTGGGATACGAGTATCTCGATTCCGATGCACTATTCCCCCTTTACTGCATACCTCGCTCTATCACACTGACGAATTAACACAGAAATTGCGTCGCTGTGGAATACTATGTGTTCTATGACATCTCCTTCTAAATCGAGTAACGTTTCCATGGTAACGACAGGATTTCCTTTAGGGATGCTTCTATCTCCTTTACGATGCACTATTCCTTCTTCACTGCATCCCTCGCTCCCTCACATTGACGAATTAACACAGAAATTGCGTCGCTATGAAATACTATATGTTCTATGACTTCTCCTTCGAAATTGATTAACGTGTCTATGGATACAACAGGATATTCTTTTGGGATACGAGAATCTTCTTTCCGATGCACTATTCCTTCTTTAATGCATCCCTCGATCCCTCACATTGACGAATTAACATAGAAATTCCGTCGCTATGAAATACGATGTGTTCTATGAGGTCTCCATCTAAATAGAGTAACATATCTATGGAAACGAATGGTTATTCCTTTGGGATACGATAATCTCCTTTCCTATGCACTACTCCTTCTTTACTGCACACTTCGCTCCCTTACATTTACGAGTTAACACAGATATGGCTTCGCTATGTAATTCTATGAGTTCTATGACTTCTCCTTTTAAATCTAGTAACGTTTCTATGGAAGCTTCAGGATTTTCTTTCGGGATACGACTAACTCCATTCCGATGCACTATTCCGTCTTTACTGCATCCCTCGCTCCCTTACATTGACGAATTTACACAGAAATTGATCGCTATGAAATACTATGAGTTGTAAGACTTCTCCTTCTAAATGGAGTAACATTTCTATCGAAAGGACATGATTTTCTTTAGGTATACGAGTATCTCTTTTTCGATGCACTACTGCATCTTTACTGCATCCCTCGCTCCCTCACATTGACGAATTAACACAGAAATTGCGTCGCTATGAAATACTATGTGTTCTATGACTTCTATTTCTAAATCGAGAAACGTTTCTATGGAAACGACATGATTTTCTTTTTGGATACGAGTATCTCCTTTCCGATCCACTATTCCTTCTTTACTGCATCCCTCGCTGCCTCACATTGACGATTTTACACAGAAATTGATCGCTATGAAATACTATGAGTTCTAAGACTTCTCCTTCTAAATGGAGTAACGTTTCTATCGAAACGACATGGTTTTCTTTAGGGATACGAGTATCTCTTTTTCGATGCATTACTGCATCTTTACTGCATCCCTCGCTCCTTCACATTGACGAATTAACACAGATATTGCGTCGCTATGAAATACTATCTGTTCTATGACTTCTCCTTCGAAATCGACTAACGTGTCTATGGAGACGAAAGGATTTTCTTTTGGAATACGAGTATCTTCTTTCCGATGCACTATTCCTTCTTTACTGCACCCCTCGATCCCTCACATTTACGAATTAACACAGAAATTGCGTCGCTATAAAATACTATGGGTTCTATGACTTCTCCTTCTAAATCGAGTAACGTTTCTATGGAAACGACAGGCTTTCCTTTTGGGATACGAGCATCTCCTTTCCGATGCACTATTCCTTCTTTACTGCACACTTCGCTCCCTCACATTGACGAATTAACACAGATATGGCGTCGCTATGTTATTCTATGGTTTCTATGACATCTCCTTCTAAATCTAGTAACGTTTCTATGGAAGCTATGGGATTTTCTTTTGGGATACGACAATCTCCATTCCGATGCACTATTCCTTCTTTACTGCATCCCTTGCTCCCTCACATTGACGAATTAACACAGAAATTGCGTCGCTATGAAATACTATGAGTTCTATGACTTCTATTTCTAAATCGAGAAACGTTTCTATGGAAACAACAGGATCTTCTTTTGGGATACGAGTATCTCCTATCCGAACCACTATTCCGTCTTTACTGCATGCCTCGCTCCTTCACATTGACCAACGAACACAGAAATGGCGTCGCTATGAAATACAATGGGTTCTATGACTTCTTCTTCTAAATCGAGTAATGTTTCTATGGAAACGACAGGATTTTCGTTTGGGATACGAGTATCTCTTTTCCGATGCACTATTCCTTCTTTACAGTATCTCTCGCTCCCTCACATTGACGATTTAACACAGAAATTGCGTCGCTATGAAATACTAAGGGTTCTATGACATCTCCTTCTAAATCGAGCAACGTTTCTATGGAAACGACAGAATTTTCGTTTCCGATACGAGTATCTCCTTACCGATTCACTATTCCTATTTTACTGCATCCCTCGCTCCCTCTCATTGACGAATTAAGACAGAAATGGCGTCGCTATGAATTACTATGTTTTCTATGTCTTCTTCTAAATCGAGTAACATTTGTATGGAAACGACAGCATTTTCTTTTAGGATACGGGTATCTCCTTTCCGATGCACTATTCCTTCTTTACTGCATCCCTCGCACCCTCTTATTGACGAATTAACACAGAAATTGCGTCACTGTGAAATACTATGGGTTCTCTGACTTCTCCTTCTAAATCTGTAACGTTTCTATGAAAAGGACTGAATTTTATTTTGGGATACGACTAACTCCATTCCGATGCACTATTCCGTGTTTACTGCATCCCTCGCTCCCTCACATTGACGAATTTACACAGAAATTGATCGCTATGAAATACTATGAGTTCTAAGACTTCTCCTTCTAAATGGAGTAACATTTCTATCGAAAGGACATGATTTTCTTTAGGAATACGAGTATCTCTTTTTCGATGCACTACTGCATCTTTACTGCATCCCTCGCTCCCTCACATTGACGAATTAAAACAGAAATTGCGTCGCTGTGAAATACTATGTGTTCTATGACTTCTATTTCCAAATCGAGAAACGTTTCTATGGAAACGACAGGATTTCCTTTTCGGATACGAGTATCTCCTTTCCCGATGCACTATGCATTCTTAATTGCTTCCCTCGCTGCTTCACATTGACGAATTAACACAGAAATTGCGTCGCTATGAAATACTATGTGTTCTATGACTTCTCCTTCTAAATCGAGTAACGTTTCTATGGAAACGACAGGCTTTCCTTTTGGGATACGAGCATCTCCTTTCCGATGCACTATTCCTTCTTTACTGCACGCTTCGCTCCCTCACATTGACGAATTAACACAGATATGGCGTCGCTATGTTATTCTATGGTTTCTATGACATCTCCTTTTAAATTTAGTAACGTTTCTATGGAAGCTATGGGATTTTCTTTTGGGATACGACTATCTCCATTCCGATGCACTATTCCTTCTTTACTGCATCCCTTGCTCCTTCACATTGACGAATTAACACAGAAACTGCGTCGCTATGAAATACTATGAGTTCTATGACTTCTATTTCTAAATCGAGAAACGTTTCTATGGAAACACCAGGATTTTCTTTTGGGATTCGAGTATCTCCTTTCCGATGCACTATTCCTTCTTTACTGCATACGTCGCTCCCTCACATTGATGAGTTAACACAGATATTGCGTCGCTATGAAATACTATGTTTTCTATGTCTTCTTCTAAATTGAGTAACGTTTCTATGTTAAGGAATGGATTTTCTTTTGGGAACCGAATATCTAATTTCCGATGCACTATTCCTTCTTTACTGCATCCCTCGCTCCCTCACACTGACGAATTAACACAGAAATTGCGTCGCTATGTAATACTATGTTTTCTAAGTCTTCTTCTAAATCGAGTAAGGTTTTTATGGAAACGACAGGATTTTCTTTTGGAATACGAGTATCTCCTTTCCGATGCACTATTCCCTCTTTACTGCTTCCCTCGCTCCTTCACATTGACGAATTAACACAGATATTGCGTCGCTATTAAATACTATGGGTTCAATGACTTCTCCTTCTAAATCGAGTAACGTTTGTATGCAAATAACTGGATTTTCTTTTGGATACGACTATCTCCTTTCTGATGCACTACTACTTCTTCACTGCATCCCTCGCTCCTTCACATTGGCGAATTAACACAGAATTTGCGTCGCTATGAAATACTATGGGTTCTATGACTTTTTCCAAAACGAGAAACTTTTCTATGGAAACGACAGGTTTTTGTTTTGGGATACGAGTATCTCCTTTCCGATGCACTATTCATTCTTTACTGCATCCCTTGCTCCCTCACATTGACGAATTAACACAGGAATTGCGTCGCTATGAAATACTATGGGTTCCATGACTTCTCAATCTAAATCGAGTAACGTTTCTATGGAAAGGACATGATTTTCTTTTGGGTGACTAGTATCTCCTTTCCGATGCTCTATTCCTTCTTTACCGCATACTTCGCTCCCTCATATTGACGAATTAACACAGAAATTGCGTCGCTATGAAATACTATGGGTTCTATGACTTTTCCTTTTAAATCGAGTAACGTTTCTATGGAGACGACAGGAATTTCTTTTGGGATACGAGTATCTCCTTTCCCGAAGCTCTATTCCTTCTTTACTGCATCCCTCGCTCCCACATATTTACGAATTAACACAGAAATTGCGTCGCTATGAAATACTATGGGTTCTATGACAATTCTTTCTAAATGGAGTAACGTTTCTATGGAAACGGCAGGATTTTCTTTTGGGATACGAATATCTAATTTCCGATGCACTACTCCTTCTTTACTGCATCCCTCGCTACCTAACATTGACGAATTAACACAGAACTTTCGTCGCTATGATATACTATGGGTTCTTTGTCTTCTCCTTCTAAGTCGAGTAACGTTTCCAAGGAAAGGACTGGATTTGGTTTTGGGATATGAGTATCTCCTTTCCCGATGCCCTATTCCTTCTTTACTGCATCCCTCGCTCCCTCACATTGACGATTTAACACAGATATTGCATCGCTATGAAATACTATGTGATCTATGACTTCTCCTTCTAAATCGAGTAACATTGCTATGGAAAGGACTGGATTTTCTTTGGGTTACAACTATCTCGTTTCCGATGCACTAATCCTTCTCTACTGCGTCCCTCGCCCCTTCACATTGAGGAATTAACACAGAAATTGCGTCGCTATGAAATACTATGTGTTCTATGACTTCTTCTTCTTAATCGAGTAATGTTTCTATGGAAACGACAGGATTTTCGTTTGGGATACGAGTATCTCTTTTCCGATGCACTATTCCTTCTTTACTGTATCACTCGCTCCCTCACATTGACGATTTAACACAGAAATTGCGTCGCTATGAAATACTATGGGTTCTATGACATCTCCTTCTAAAACGAGTAACGTTTCTATGGAAACGACAGGATTTTCGTTTGGGATACGAGTATCTCCTTACCGATTCACTATTCCTATTTTACTGCATCCCTCGCTCCCTCTCATTGACGAATTAAGATAGAAATGGCGTCGCTATGAATTACTATGTTTTCTATGTCTTCTTCTAAATCGAGTAACATTTGTATGGAAACGACAGCATTTTCTTTTAGGATACGAATATCTCCTTTCCGATGCACTACTCCTTTACTGCATCCCTCGCACCCTCTTACTGACGAATTAACACAGAAATTGCGTCACTGTGAAATACTATGAGTTCTCTGACTTCTCCTTCTAAATCCGTAACGTTTTTATGAAAAGGACTGAATTTTATTTTGGGATACGAGTATCTCCTTTCCGATGCACTATTCCCTCTTTACTGCATACCTCGCTCTATCACACTGACGAATTAACACAGAAATTGCGTCGCTGTGGAATACTATGTGTTCTATGACATCTCCTTCTAAATCGAGTAACGTTTCTATGGTAACGACAGGATTTCCTTTAGGGATGCTTCTATCTCCTTTACGATGCACTATTCCTTCTTCACCTCATCCCTCGCTCCCTCACATTGACGAATTAACACAGAAATTGCGTCGCTATGAAATGCTATATGTTCTATGACTTCTCCTTCGAAATCGATTAACGTGTCTATGGATACAACAGGATATTCTTTTGGGATACGAGAATCTTCTTTCCGATGCACTATTCCTTCTTTAATGCATCCCTCGATCCCTCACATTGACGAATTAACATAGAAATTCCGTCGCTATGAAATACGATGTGTTCTATGAGGTCTCCATCTAAATAGAGTAACATATCTATGGAAACGAATGGATATTCCTTTGGGATACGAGAATCTCCTTTCCTATGCACTACTCCTTCTTTACTGCACACTTCGCTCCCTTACATTTACGAGTTAACACAGATATGGCTTCGCTATGTAATTCTATGGGTTCTATGACTTCTCCTTTTAAATCTAGTAACGTTTCTATGGAAGCTTCAGGATTTTCTTTCGGGATACGACTAACTCCATTCCGATGCACTATTCCGTCTTTACTGCATCCCTCGCTCCCTTACATTGACGAATTTACACAGAAATTGATCGCTATGAAATACTATGGGTTGTAAGACTTCTCCTTCTAAATGGAGTAACATTTCTATCGAAAGGACATGATTTTCTTTAGGAATACGAGTATCTCTTTTTCGATGCACTACTGCATCTTTACTGCATCCCTCGCTACCTCACATTGACGAATTAACAAAGAAATTGCGTCACTATGAAATACTATGTGTTCTATGACTTCTATTTCCAAATCGAGAAACGTTTCTATGGAAACGACAGGATTTCCTTTTGGGATACGAGTATCTCCTTTCCCGATGCACTATTCCTTCTTAATTGCATCCCTCGTTGCTTCACATTGACGAATTAACACAGAAATTGCGTCGCTATGAAATACTATGTGTTCTATGACTTCTATTTCTAAATCGAGAAACGTTTCTATGGAAACGACATGATTTTCTTTTTGGATACGAGTATCTCCTTTCCGATCCACTATTCCTTCCTTACTGCATCCCTCGCTGCCTCACATTGACGATTTTACACAGAAATTGATCGCTATGAAATACTATGAGTTCTAAGACTTCTCCTTCTAAATGGAGTAACGTTTCTATCGAAACGACATGGTTTTCTTTAGGGATACGAGTATCTCTTTTTCGATGCATTACTGCATCTTTACTGCATCCCTCGCTCCTTCACATTGACGAATTAACACAGAAATTGCGTCGCTATGAAATACTATGGGTTCTATGACTTCTCCTTCGAAATCGACTAACGTGTCTATGGAGACGAAAGGATTTTCTTTTGGAATACGAGTATCTTCTTTCCGATGCACTATTCCTTCTTTACTGCACCCCTCGATCCCTCACATTTACGAATTAACACAGAAATTGCGTCGCTATAAAATACTATGGGTTCTATGACTTCTCCTTCTAAATCGAGTAACGTTTCAATGGAAACGACAGGCTTTCCTTTTGGGATACGAGCATCTCCTTTCCGATGCACTATTCCTTCTTTACTGCACACATCGCTCCCTCACATTGACGAATTAACACAGATATGGCGTCGCTATGTTATTCTATGGTTTCTATGACATCTCCTTCTAAATCTAGTAACGTTTCTATGGAAGCTATGGGATTTTCTTTTGGGATACGACAATCTCCATTCCGATGCACTATTCCTTCTTTACTGCATCCCTTGCTCCTTCACATTGACGAATTAACACAGAAATTGCGTCGCTATGAAATACTATGAGTTCTATGACTTCTATTTCTAAATCGAGAAACGTTTCTATGGAAACAACAGGATCTTCTTTTGGGATACGAGTATCTCCTATCCGATCCACTATTCCGTCTTTACTGCATGCCTCGCTCCTTCACATTGACCAATGAACACAGAAATGGCGTCGCTATAAAATACAATGGGTTCTATGACTTCTTCTTCTAAATCGACAAACGTATCTATGGAAACGACAGGGTTTACTTTTGGGATACGAGTATCTCCTTTCCCGATGCACTATTCCTTATTTATTGCATCCCTCGCGCCCTCACATTGACGATTTAACACAGATATTGCGTCGCTATGAAATACTATGTGATCTATGACTTCTCCTTCTAAATCGAGTAACATTTCTATGGAAAGGACTGGATTTTCTTTGGGTTACGACTATCTCGTTTCCGATGCACTAATCCTTCTCTACTGCGTACCTCGCCCCTTCACATTGAGGAATTAACACAGAAATTGCGTCACTATGAAATACTATGTGTTCTATGACTTCTTCTTCTTAATCGAGTAATGTTTCTATGGAAACGACAGGATTTTCGTTTGGGATACGAGTATCTCTTTTCCGATGCACTATTCCCTCTTTACTGCATCCCTCGCTCCCTCTCATTGACGAATTAACACAGAAATTGCATTATTATGAAATACTATGAGTTCTATGACTTCTCCTTCTAAATCTGTAACGTTTCTATGAATAGGACTGCATATTATTTTGGGAAACGAGTATCTCCTTTCCCGATGCACTGTTCCTTCTTCACTGTATCTCTCGCTCCCTCACATTGACGATTTAACACAGAAATTGCGTCGCTATGAAATACTATGGGTTCTATGACATCTCCTTCTAAATCGAGTAACGTTTCTATGGAAACGACAGGATTTTCGTTTGGGATACGAGTATCTTCTTTCCGATTCACTATTCCTATTTTACTGCATCCCTCGCTCCCTCTCATTGACGAATTAAGAGTGAAATGGCGTCGCTATGAATTACTATGTTTTCTATGTCTTCTTCTAAGTCGAGTAACATTTCTATGGAAACGACAGCATTTTCTTTTAGGTTACGAGTATCTCCTTTCCGATGCACTATTCCTTCTTTACTGCATCCCTCGCACCCTCTTATTGACGAATTAACACAGAAATTGCGTCACTGTGAAATACTATGGGTTCTCTGACTTCTCCTTCTAAATCTGTAACGTTTCTATGAAAAGGACTGAATTTTATTTTGGGATACGAGTATCTCCTTTCCGATGCACTATTCCCTCTTTACTGCTTACCTCGCTCTATCACACTGACGAATTAACACAGAAATTGCGTCGCTGTGGAATACTACGTGGTCTATGACATCTCCTTCTAAATCGAGTAACGTTTCTATGGTAACGACAGGATTTTCTTTAGGGATGCTTCTATCTCCTTTACGATGCACTATTCCTTCTTCACTGCATCCCTCGCTCCCTCACATTGACGAATTAACACAGAAATTGCGTCGCTATGAAATACTATGGGTTCTATGACTTCTCCTTCGAAATCGATTAACGTGTCTATGGATACAACAGGATATTCTTTTGGGATACGAGAATCTTCTTTCCGATGCACTATTCCTTCTTTAATGCATCCCTCGATCCCTCACATTGACGAATTAACATAGAAATTGCGTCGCTATGAAATACGATGTGTCCTATGACGTCTCCATCTAAATAGAGTAACATTTCTATGGAAACGAATGGATATTACTTTGGGATACGAGAATCTCCTTTCCTATGCACTACTCCTTCTTTACTGCACACTTCGCTCCCTTACATTGACGAATTAACACAGATATGGCGTCGCTATGTTATTCTATGGTTTCTATGACATCTCCTTCTAAATCTAGTAACGTTTCTATGGAAGCTATGGGATTTTCTTTTGGGATACGACAATCTCCATTCCGATGCACTATTCCTTCTTTACTGCATCCCTTGCTCCTTCACATTGACGAATTAACACAGAAATTGCGTCGCTATGAAATACTATGAGTTCTATGACTTCTATTTCTAAATCGAGAAACGATTCTATGGAAACGACAGGATTTTCTTTTTGGATACGAGTATCTCCTTTCCGATCCGCTATTCCTTCTTTACTGCATCCCTCGCTGCCTCACATTGACGATTTTACACAGAAATTGATCGCTATGAAATACTATGAGTTCTAAGACTTCTCCTTCTAAATGGAGTAACGTTACTATCGAAACGACATGGTTTTCTTTAGGGATACGAGTATCTCTTTTTCGATGCATTACTGCATCTTTACTGCATCCCTCGCTCCTTCACATTGATGAATTAACACAGAAATCTCGTCGCTATGAAATAATATATTTTCTATGTCTTCTTCTAAATCGAGTAACGTTACTATGGAAACGACAGGATTTTCGTTTGGGATACGTGTATCTCCTTTCCGATGCACTATTCCGTCTTTGCTGCAACCCTCGCTCCTTCACATTGACGAATTAACACAGATATTGCGTCGCTATGAATCACTATGGGCTCTATGACTTCTCCTTCTAAATCGAGTAATGTTTCTATGGAAAGGACTGGATTTTCTTTGGGTTACGACTATCTCCTTTCCGATGCACTACTCCTTCTTTACTGCATCCCTAGCTCCTTCACATTGGTGGATTAACACAGATATTGCGTCGCAATGAAATACTATGGGTTCTATGACTTATTCTTCTAAATCGAGTGACGTTTCTATGGAAACGACAGGATTTTCTTTTGGGATACGAGTATCTCCTTCCCATGCACTATTCCTTCTTTACTGCATACCTCGATCCCTCACATTGACGAATTAACACAGAAATTGCGTCACTATGAAATAATATGTTTTCTATGCCCCCTTCTAAATCGAGTAACGGTTCTATGTAAAGGACTGGATTTTCTTTGGGGAACCGAATATCTCCTTTCCGATGCACTATTCCTTCTTTACTGCATCCCTCGCTCCCTCACATTTACGAATTAAACCAGATTTTGCGTCGCTATGAAATACTATGAGTTTAATGACTTCTCCATCTAAATCGAGTAACGTTTCTATGGAACGGACTGCATTTTCTTTTGGGATACGAGTACCTCCTTTCCGATGCACTAATCCTTCTTTACTGCATCCCTCGCTCCCTCTCATCGACGAATTAACACAGAAATAGCGTCGCTATGAAATACTATGTTTTCTATATCTCCTTCTGAATCGTGTAACATTTCTACGGAAACGATAGCATTTTCTATTGGGCTACGAGTATCTCTTTTTCCGATGTACTATTCCTTCTTTACTGCATCCCTCGCACCCTCTTATTGACGAATTAACACAGAAATTGCGTTGCTATGAAATTCTATGGGTTCTATGACATCTCCTTCTAAATTAGTAACGTTTCTATGAAAAGGACTGAATTTTATTTTGGGATACGAATATCTCCTTTCCCGAAGCACTATCCCTTCTTTACTGCATCCCTCGCACCCTCTTATTGACGAATTAACACAGAAATTGCGTCGCTATAAAATACTATGTGTTCTATGACACCTCCCTCTAAATCGAGTAACATTTCTATGGTTACGACAAAATTTTCTTTTGGGATACAAATATCTCCTTCCCGATGCACTATTACTTCTTTACTGCATCCATCGCTATCTCGCATTGACGAATTATCACAGATATTGTGTCGCTATGAAATACTAAAGGCCATATGACATCTCCTTCTAATTCGAGTAACGTTTGTATGGAAATGACAGGATTTTCTTTTGGGATACGAGTATCTCCTTTCCGATGCACTATTCCTTCTGTACTGCATTCTTCGTTCCCTCACATTGATGAATTACAACAGAAATTGTGTCGCTATTATATACTACGGGTTCTATGACATCTCCTTCTAAATCGAGTAACGTTTCTATGGAAGCGAGAGGATTTTCATTTGGGATACGTGTATCTCCTTTCCGATGCACTACTCCATCATTACTGCATCTCTCGCTCCCTCACATAGACGAATTAAACCAGAATTTGCGTCGCTATGAAATACTATGGGTTCTATGACATCTCTTTCTAAATCGCGTAACGTTTCTATGGAAACGACAGTATTTTCTTTTGGGATACGAGTATCTCCTTTCCGATGCACTATTCCTTCTGTACTGCATTCTTCGTTCCCTCACATTGATGAATTACAACAGAAATTGCGTTGCTATTATATACTACGGGTTCTATGACATCTCCTTCTAAATCGAGTAAGGTTTCTATGGAAACGACAGGATTATTTTTGGGATACGAGTGTCTCCTATCCGATTTACTATACCTTCTTTATACCATCCCTCGCTCCCTCACATTGACGAATTAACACAGAAATTGCGTCGCTATAAAATACTATGTGTTCTATGACACCTCCCTCTAAATCGAGTAACATTTCTATGGTTACGACAAAATTTTCTTTTGGGATACAAATATCTCCTTCCCGATGCACTATTACTTCTTTACTGCATCCATCGCTACCTCGCATTGACGAATTATCACAGATATTGTGTCGCTATGAAATACTAAAGGCCATATGACATCTCCTTCTAATTCGAGTAACGTTTGTATGGAAATGAAAGGATTTTCTTTTGGGATACGAGTATCTCCTTTCCGATGCACTACTCCATCATTACTGCATCTCTCGCTCCCTCACATAGACGAATTAAACCAGAATTTGCGTCGCTATGAAATACTATGGGTTCTATGACATCTCTTTCTAAATCGAGTAACGTTTCTATGGAAACGACAGTATTTTCTTTTGGGATGCAAGTATCTCCTTTCCGATGCACTATTCCTTCTTTACTGCATCCCTCGCTCCCTCACATTGACGAATTGACACTGAAATTGTGTCGTTGTGAAATACTACGGGTTCTAAAACTTCTCCTTCTAAATCGAGTAATGTTTCTATGGAAACGACAGGATTTTCTTTTGGGATACGAGTATGTCCTTTCCGGTGCACTATTGCTTCTTAACGGCATCCCACGCTCCCTCACATTGACGGATTAACACAGACATTGCATCGCTATGAAATACTATGTGTCCTATGACTTCTCCTTCTAAATCGAGTAACGTTTCTATGGAAGCGACAGGATTTTCTTTTGGGATACGAGTATATCCTTTCCGATGCACTGTTCCTCCTTTACTGCAACCCACGCTCCCTCACATTGACGAGTTAACACAGAAATTGCATCGCTAAGAAATACTTTGGGCTCTACGACTTCTCCTTCTAAATCGAGTGACGTTTTTATGGAAACGATAGGATTCTCCTTGGGAATACGAGTATCTTCTTTCCGATGCACTATTCGTTATTTACTGCATTACTCGCTCCCTCACATTGACGAATTAACACAGAAATTGCGTCGTTGTGAAATACTATGGATTCTATAAATTCTCCTTCTAAATCGAATAACGTTTCTATGGAAACGACAGGATTTTCTTTCTGATACGTGTATCTCCTTTCCGATGCACTATTCCTTCTTTATTGCTTCCCTCGTTCCCTCACATTGACGAATTAACACAGAAATTGCGTCACTATGAAATGCTATGTGTTCTATGACTTCTTCTTCTAAATCGAGGAACGTTTCTATGGAGACGACAGGATTTTCTTTTGGGATACGAATATCTCCTTACCGATGCATTATTCCTTCTTTACTGCATCCCTCGCTCCCTCCCATAGACGAATTAACACAGAAATTGCGTCGCTATGGAATTCTACAAGTTCTATGACTTCTCCTAAATCGAGTAACATTTCTATGGAAATGACAGGATTTTCTTTGGGAATACGAGTATCTTCGTTTCGATGCACTATTCCTTATATACTGCATCCCTCGCTCCCTCACATTGACGAATGAACACAGAAATTGCGTCGCTATTAAATACCATGAGTTCCATGACTTTTCCATCTAAATCGAGTAACGTTTGTATGGAAACGACATAATTTTCTTTTGTGATACGAGTATCTCCTTTCCGATGCACTATTCCTTCATTACTGCATCCCTCGCTCCCTCACACTGACGAATTAACACTGAAATTGCGTCGCTGTGAAATACTATGTGTTCAATGACTTCTCCATTTAAATCGAGTAACGTTTCTATGGAAACGTCAGGAATTTCTTTTGGGATACGAGTATCTCCTTTTCGATGCACTATTCCCTCTGTATTGCATCCCTCGCTCCCTCAGATTGACGAATTAACAAAGAAATTGCATGGCTATGGAATACTATGGGTTCTATGACTTTTCCTTCTAAATCGAGTAACGATTCTATGGAAAAGACAGGACTTTCTGTTGGGATACGAGTATCTGCTTTCCGATGCACTGTTCCTTCTGTACTGCATCCCTCGCTGCCTCACATTGACGAATTCACACAGAAATTGCGTCGCTATAACAATCTATGGGTTCTATAACTTCTCCTTTTAAAACGGGTAACGCTTCTATGGAAACGACAGGGTTTCTATTGGGATACGACTATCTCCTTTTTGATGCATTATTCCTTCTGTATTGCATCCGTGCATCCCTCTCAATGACGATTTAACACAGATATTGCGTCGCCTTGAAATAGTGTGCGTACTACGACTTCTTCAAAATCGAGTAACGTTTCTATGGAAACGACAGGATTTTCTATTGGGATACAAGTATCTCCTTTCCGATGCACTATTACCTCTTTACTCCATCCCTCGCTCCCTACATTGACGAATTAACACAGAAATTGCGTCGCTATGAAATACCATACGTTCTATTACTTCTCCTCCTAAATCTAGTTACGTTTCGATGGAAACGACAGGATTTTCTTTTAAATACGAGACTCTCTTTTCCGATGCACTATTCCTTCATTACTGCATCCCTCGCTCCCTCACATTGACGAATTATCACAGAAATTGCGTCGCTATGGAATTCAATGGGATCAATGACTTCTCCTTCTAAATCGAGTTACGTTACTATGGAAATGGGAGGTTTTTCTTTTGGGATACGAGTATCTCCTTTCCGATGCACTATTCCTTCTTTACTGCATCCCTCGCTCCCTCACAATGACGAATTAACACAGAAATTGCGTCGTCATGAAATACTATGTGTTCTATAACTTCTCCTACTAAATCGAGTAACGTTACCACGGAAACGACAGGATTTTCTTTTGGGATACGAGTATCTCCTTTCCGATGCACTATTCCTTCTTTACTGCATCCCTCGCTCCATACCAATGACGAATTAACACAGAAATGGCGTCGCTATGGAGTACTGTGTGATCTATGACTTCTCCATCTAAATCGAGTAACTTTTCTATGGAAACGTCAGGATTTTCTTTTCGGATACGAATATCTCCTATCCGATGCATTTTTCCTTCCTTACTGCATCCCTGGCTCCCTCACATTGACGAATTATCACAGAAATTGCGTCGCCATGCAATACTATGTGTTCAATGACTTCTCTACTAAATCGAGTACCGTTTCTACGGAAACGAGAAGATTTTCTTTTGGTATACGAGTATCTCCTTTACGATGCACTATTGCTTCTTTACTGCATCCCTCGCTCCCTCACATCGACGAACTAACACAGAAATTCCGTCGCTATGATATACTATGTTTTCTATGACTTCTCCTTCTAAATCGAGTTACGTTACTATGGAAATGGGAGGTTTTTCCTTTGGGATACGAGTATCTCCTTTCCGATGCACTATTCCTTCTTTACTGCATCCCCCGCTCCCTCACATTGACGAATTAACACAGAAATTGCATCGCTATGAAATACTATGGGTTGTATGACTTCTCCTTCTAAATCGAGTTACGTTACTATGGAAATGGGAGGTTTTTCTTTTGGGATACGAGTATCTCCTTTCCGATGCACTATTCCTTCTTTACTGCATCCCTCGCTCCCTCACAATGACGAATTAACACAGAAATTGCGTCGTCATGAAATACTATGTGATCTATAACTTCTCCTACTAAATCGAGTAACGTTACCACGGAAACGACAGGATTTTCTTTTGGGATACGAGTATCTCCATTCCGATGCACTATTCCTTCTTTACTGCATCCCTCGCTCCCTCACATTGACGAACTAACCCAGATATTGCGTCGCTATGAAATGAAATGGGTTCTATCGCTTCTCCTACTAATTCGAGTAACGTTTCTATGGATACGACGGTATCTCCTTTTGGGATACGAGTACCTGCTTTCCGATGCATTATTCCTTCTTTACTGCATCCCTCGCTCCATCACATTGATGAATTAACACAGAAATGCCGTCGCTATGAAATACTAAGGGTTCTATGACTACTCCTTCTAAATCGAGTAACGTTTCTACGGAAACGGCAGGATTTTCTTTTGGTATACGAAAATCTACTTACCGATGCCCTATTCCTTTTTTAATGCATCCCTCGTTCCCCCACATTGAGGAATAAGCACATAAATTGCGTCGCTATGAAATACTATTGGTTCTATGGATTCTCTTTCTAAATCGAGTAACGTTACTGTGGTAACGTCAGGATTTTCTTTTGCGATACGAGTATCCCCTTTCCGATGCACTATTCCTTCTTTACTGCATCCCACGCTCCCTCAAAATGACAAATTAACAATTAAATAGCGTCGCTATTGGTTCTATGACATCCCCTTATAAATCGATTAACGTTTCTATGGAAACAACAGTGTTTTCTTTTGGGATACGAGTATCTGCTTTCCGATGCACTATTCCTTCTCTACTGCATCCCTCGCTCCCTCACATTGACGAATTATCACAGAAATTGCGTCCCCATGTAATTCTATTTGTTCAATGTCTTCTCCTTCTAAATCGAGTCACGATTCTATAGAAACGACAAGATTTTCTTTTGGAATACGACTATCTCCTTTCCGATGCACTATTCCTTCTTTACTGCTTCCCTCGCTCCCTCGCATTGACGAATTAGCGCAGAAATTGCGTCGCTATGAAATACTATGGGTTCTATGACTTCTCCTTCTACTTCGAGTAACGTTTCTATTGAAACGACAGGATTTTCTTTTGGGATACGAGTATCTCCTTTCCGATTCACTTTTCCATCTTTACTGCATCCCTGGCTCCCTCACATTGACGAATTATCACAGAAATTGCGTCGCTATGGAATTCAATGGGTTCAATGACTTCTCCTTCTAAATCGAGTAACGTTTCAATGGAAACGACAGGATTTTCTTTTGGGATACGACTATCTCCTTTCCGATGCACTATTCCATCTTTACTGCATACCTCGCTACCTCACATTAACAAATTAACGCTGAAATTGCGTCGCTATGAAATACTATGTGTTCTATGACTTCTCCTTCTAAATCAAGT
This sequence comes from Schistocerca piceifrons, assembly GCF_021461385.2. NCBI lineage: Eukaryota > Metazoa > Arthropoda > Insecta > Orthoptera > Acrididae > Schistocerca > Schistocerca piceifrons. The sequence continues at coordinate 284,024 of NW_025728219.1, read as the reverse complement.
AACGTTTCTATGGAAAAGGCAGAATTTAATTTTGGGATGCGAGTATCTCCTTCCTGATGCACTATTCCTTCTTTACTGCATCCCCCGCTCCCTCACATTGACGAATTAACACAGAAACGGCGTCGCTATGAAATACTATGGGTTCTATGACTTCTCCCTCTAAAACGAGTAACGTTTCTATGGAAACGTCAGGATTTTCTTCTGGGATAGGAGTATCTCCTTTCCGATGCACTATTCCTTCTTTACTGTATCTCTGGCCTCCTCACATTGACGAATTAACACAGAAATTGCGACGCTATGGAATACTATGTGTTCTATGACTTCTCCCTCTAAAACGAGTAACGTTTCTATGGAAACGTCAGGATTTTCTTCTAGGATAGGAGTATCTCCTTTCCGATGCACTATCCCTTCTTTACTGTATCTCTGGCCTCCTCACATAGACGAATTAACACAGAACTTGCGTCGCTATGAAATACTATGGGTTCCATGGCTTCTACTTCTAAATCGAGTAACGTTTCTATGGAAACGACAGGATGTTCTTTTGAAATACGAGTATCTCCTTTCCGATGCACAATTCCATCTGTACTGCGTCCCTCGCTCCCTCACATTGGCGAATTAACACAGAAATGTCATCGCTATGAAATACTATGGGTTCTATGACTTCTCCTTCTAAATCGAGTAACGTTCCTACGGAAACGACAGGATTTTCTTTTGGGATACGAGTATCTACTTTCAGATGCACTATTCCTTCCTTACTGCATCCCTCGTTCCCTCACATTGAGGAATAAGCACAGAAATTGCGTCGCTATGAAATACTATTGGTTCTATTGATTCTCCTTCTAAATCGAGTAACATTTCTATGGAAACGAAAGGATTTTCTTTTGGGATACGAGAATCTCCTTTCCGATGCACTATTCCTTCTTTACTGCATCCCTCGCACCCTCACATTGACGAACTAACACAGAAATTCCGTCGCTATGAAATACTATGGGTTCTATGACTTCTCCTTTTAAATCGAGTTACGTTTCTATGGAAACGGCAGGTTTTTCTTTTGGGATACGAGTATTTCCTTTCCGATGCACTATTCCTTCTTTACTGCATCCCTCGCTCCCTCACAATGACGGATTAACACAGAAATTGCGTCGCCATGAAATACTATGTGTTCTATAACTTCTCCTACTAAATCGAGTAACGTTACCACGGAAACGACAGGATTTTCTTTTGGGATACGAGTATCTCCTTTCCGATGCACTATTCCTTCTTTACTGCATCCCTCGCTCCATACCATTGACGAATTAACACAGAAATGGCGTCGCTATGGAGTACTATGTGATCTATGACTTCTCCATCTAAATCGAGTAACGTTTCTATGGAAACGTCAGGATTTTCTTTTCGGATACGAATAACTCCTATCCGATGGATTTTTCCTTCTTTACCGCATCCCTGGCTCCCTCACATTGACGAAGAATCACAGAAATTGCGTCGCCATGCACTACTATGTGTACAATGACTTCTCTTCTAAATCGAGTAACGTTTCTATGGAAACGAGAAGACTTTCTTTTGGTATACGAGTATCTCCTTTACGATGCAGTATTGCTTCTTTACTGCATCCCTCGCTCCCTCACATCGACGAACTAACACAGAAATTCCGTCGCTATGATATACTATGGGTTCTATGACTTCTCCTTCTAAATCGTGTAACGTTTCTATGGAAACGAAAGGATTTTCTTTTAGTATACGAGTATCTCCATTCCGATGCACTATTCCTTCTTTACTGCATCCCTCGCTCCCACACATTGACGAACTAACCCACAAATTATGTCGCTATGAAATGCAATGGGTTCTATCGCTTCTCCTACTAATTCGAGTAACGTTTCTATGGATACGACGGTATTTCCTTTTGAGATACGAGTACCTCCTTTCTGATGCATTATTCCTTCTTTACTGCATCCCTCGCTCCATCACATTGACGAATTAACACAGAAATGGCGTCGCTATGAAATACTAAGGGTTCTATGACTTCTCCTTCTAAATCGAGTAACGTTTCTACGGAAACGGCAGGATTTTCCTTTGGGATACGAGAATCTACTTTCGGATGCACTATTCCTTCTTCAATGCATCCCTCGTTCCCCCACATGGAGGAATAAGCACATAAATTGCGTCGCTATGAAATACTATTGGTTCTATGGATTCTCTTTCTAAATCGAGTAACGTTTCTGTGGTAACGTCAGGATTTTCTTTTGGGATACGAGTATCCCCTTTCCGATGCACTATTCCTTCTTTACTGCATCCCTCGCTCCCTCAAAATGACAAATTAACAATTAAATTTCGTCGCTATGAAATACTATTGGTTCTATGACATCCCCTTATAAATCGATTAACGTTTCTATGGAAACAACAGGGTTTTCTTTTGGGATACGAGTATCTGCTTTCTGATGCACTATTCCTTCTTTACTGCATCCCTCGCTCCCTCACATTGACGAATTAACACTGAAATTGCGTCCCTATGTACTTCTATGTGTTCAATGTCTTCTCCTTCTAAATCGAGTAACGTTTCTATAGAAACGACAGGATTTTCTTTTGGTATCCGACTATCTCCTTTCCGATGCACTATTCATCCTTTACTGCTTCCCTCGCTCCCTCACATTGAGGAATTAACGCAGAAATTGCGTCGCTATGAAATACTACGGGTTCTATGACTTCTCCTTCTACTTCGAGTAACGTTTCTATGGAAACGACAGGATTTTCTTTTGGTATACGAGTATCTGCTTTCCGATGCACTATTCCTTCTTTACTGCATCCCTCGCTCCCTCACATTGACAAATTAACACAGAACTTGCGTCGCTATGAAATACTAAGGGTTCTATGACATTTCCTTCTAAATCGAGTAACATTTCTGTGGAAACGACAGAATTGTCTTTTGGGATATGAGTATCTCCTTTCCGATGCACTATTCCTTCTATACTGCATCCCTTGCTCCCTCACATTAACGAACTACCACAGAAATTCCGTCGCTATGAAATACTATGCGTTCTATGACTTCTCCTTGTACTTCGAGTTACGTTTCTATGGATACAACAGGATTTTCTTTTGGTATACGAGTATCTCCTGTCCGATGCACTATTCCTTCTTTACTGCATCCCTCGCTCCCTCACATTGACGAATTAACACAGAAATTGCGTCGCTATGGAATTCTGTGGGTTCTATGACTTCTCCTTCTAAATCGAGTAACGTTTCTATGGAAACGACAGAATTGTCTTTTGGGATACGAGTATCTCCTTTCCGATGCACTATTCCTTCTGTACTGCATCCCTCGCTCCCTCACATTGGCGATTTACACAGAAATTGCGTCGCTATGAAATACTATGGGAGCTATGACTTCTCTTCAAAATCGAGTAACGTTTCTATTGAAACGACAGGATTTTCTTTTGGGCTACGAGTATCGCCTTTCCGATGCACTTTTCCATCTTTACTGCATCCCTGGCTCCCTCACATTGACGAATTATCACAGAAATTGCGTCGCTATGGAATTCTATGGGTTCTATGACTTCTCCTTCTAAATCGAGTAACGTTTCTATGGAAACGTCAGGACTCTCTTTTTTGATACGAGTAACTCCTTTCCGATGCACTATTCCTTCTTTACTGCATTCCTCGCTCCCTCAAATTGACAAATTAACACAGAAATTTCGTCGCTATGAATTACTATGGGATCTACGACTTCTCCTTCTAAATCGTTTAACGTTTCTATGGAAACGACAGGATTATCTTTTGGTATATGAGTATCTCCTTTCCAAAGCACTATTCCGTCTATGCTGCATCCCTCGCTCCCTCACATTGACGATTTAACACAGAAATTGCGTCGCTATGAAATCCTGTGGGTACTATATCTTCTCCTTCTAAATCGAGTAACGTTTCTATGGAAAAGACAGGATTTTCTTTTGGGATACGAGTATCTCCTTTCCGATGCACTATTCGGTTTTTACAGTAAACCTCGCTCCCTCACTCTGACGAATAAGCACAGAAATTGCGTCGCTATGAAATACTATTAGTTCTATGACATCCCCTTCCAAGTCGAGTAACGCTTCTATGGAAACAACAGGATTTTCTTTTTGGATACGAGTATCTCGTTTCTGAGGCACTATTCCTTCTTAACTGCATCCCTCGCTCCCTCACATTGACGAATTAACATAGAAATTTCGTCGCTATGAATTACTATGGGTTCTATGACTTCTCTTTCTAAATCGTTTAACGTTTCTATGGAAACGACAGGATTTTCATTTGGTATACGAGTATCTCCTTTCCAAAGCACTATTCCGTCTTTACTGCATCCCTCGCTCCCTCACATTGGCGAATTACACAGAAATTGCGTCGCTATGATATACTATGGGAGCTATGACTTCTCTTCAAAATCGAGTAACGTTTCTATTGAAACGACAGGTTTTTCTTTTGGGATACGAGTATCGCCTTTCCGATGCACTTTTCCATCTTTACTGCATCCCTGGCTCCCTCACATTGACGAATTATCACAGAAATTGCGTCGCTATGGAATACTATGGGAGCTATGACTACTCTTCTAAATCGAGTAACGTTTCTATGGAAACGTGAGGATTTTCTTTTGGTATACGAGTCTCTCCTTAACGTTGCACTATTTCTTCTTTACTGCATCTCTCGCTCCCTCACTCTGACGAATTAACAAAGAAATAGCGTCGCTTTAAAAGCTATGGGTTCTATGCCCTCTCCTTCTAAATCGAGTAACGATTCTATTGAAACGATTGGATTTTCTTTTGGGATACAAGTATCTCCTTTCCGATGCACTATTCCGTTTTTACTGCATCCCTCGCTCCCGCACATTGACGAATAAGCACAGAAATTGCGTCGCTACGAAATACTATGGGTTCTATAACTTCTCTATCTAAATCATGTAACGTTTCAATGGAAACGACAGAATATTCTTTTGGGATACGAGTATCTCCTTCCCGATGCACTATTCCTTCTATACTGCATCCCTTGCTCCCTCACATTGACGAACTACCACAGAAATTCCGTGGCTATGAAATACTATGCGTTCTATGACTTCTCCTTGTACTTCGAATTACGTTTCTATGGATACAACAGGATTTTCTTTTGGTATACGAGTATCTCCTGTCCGATGCACTATTCCTTCTTTACTGCATCCCTCGCTCCCTCACATTGACGAATTAACACAGAAATTGCGTCGCTATGGAATTCTGTGGGTTCTATGACATCTCCTTCTAAATCGAGTAACGTTTCTATGGAAACGACAGAATTGTCTTTTGGGATACGAGTATCTCCTTTCCGATGCACTATTCCTTCTGTACTGCATCCCTCGCTCCCTCAAATTGGCGATTTACACAGAAATTGCGTCGCTATGAAATACTATGGGAGCTATGACTTCTCCTCAAAATCGAGTAACGTTTCTATTGAAACGACAGGATTTTCTTTTGGGCTACGAGTATCGCCTTTCCGATGCACTTTTCCATCTTTACTGCATCCCTGGCTCCCTCACATTGACGAATAATCACAGAAATTGCGTCCGTATGGAATTCTATGGGTTCTATGACTTCTCCTTCGAAATCGAGTAACGTTTCTATGGAAACGTCAGGACTCTCATTTTTGATACGAGTAACTCCTTTCCGATGCACTATTCCTTCTTTACTGCATTCCTCGCTCCCTCAAATTGACAAATTAACACAGAAATTTCGTCGCTATGAATTACTATGGGTTCCACGACTTCTCCTTCTAAATCGTGTAACGTTTCTATGGAAACGACAGGATTTTCTTTTGGTATACGAGTATCTCCTTTCCAAAGCACTATTCCGTCTATGCTGCATCCCTCGCTCCCTCACATTGACGATTTAACACAGAAATTGCGTCGCTATGAAATCCTATGGGTACTATATCTTCTCCTTCTAAATCGAATAACGTTTCTATGGAAAAGACAGGATTTTCTTTTGGGATACGAGTATCTCCTTTCCGATGCACTATTCGGTTTTTACGGTAAATCTCGCTCCCTCACTTTGACGAATAAGCACAGAAATTGCGTCGCTATGAAATACTATTAGTTCTATGACATCCCCTTCCAAGTCGACTAACGCTTCTATGGAGACAACAGGATTTTCTTTTTAGATACGAGTATCTCCTTTCCGATGCACTATTCCTTCTTAACTGCATCCCTCGCTCCCTCACATTGACGAATAAACATAGAAATTTCGTCGCTATGAATTACTATGGGTTCTATGACTTCTCTTTCTAAATCGTTTAACGTTTCTATGGAAACGACAGGATTTTCATTTGGTATACGAGTATCTCCTTTCCAAAGCACTATTCCGTCTTTACTGCATCCCTCGCTCCCTCACATTGACGAATTAACACAGAAATTGCGTCGCTATGAAATACTATGGGTTCTGTGACTTCTCCTTCTAAATCGAGTAACGTTTCTATGGAAACGACAGAATTGTCTTTTGGGATACGAGTATCTCCTTTCCGATGCACTATTCCTTCTGTACTGCATCCCTCGCTCCCTCACATTGGCGAATTACACAGAAATTGCGTCGCTATGAAATACTATGGGAGCTATAACTTCTCTTCAAAATCGAGTAACGTTTCTATTGAAACGACAGGATTTTCTTTTGGGATACGAGTATCGCCTTTCCGATGCACTTTTCCATCTTTACTGCATCCCTGGCTCCCTCACATTGACGAATTATCACAGAAATTGCGTCGCTATGGAATACTATGTGAGCTATGACTTCTCTTCAAAATCGAGTAACGTTTCTATTGAAACGACAGGATTTTCTTTTGGGATACGAGTATCTCCTTTCCTAAGCACTATTCCGTCTTTACTGCATCCCTGGCTCCCTCACATTGACCAATTATCACAGAAATTGCGTCGCTATGCAATACTATGTGATCAATGACGTCTTCTTCTAAATCGAGTAACGTTTCTATGGAAACGTGAGGATTTTCTTTTGGTATACGAGTCTCTCCTTAACGTTGCACTATTTCTTCTTTACTGCATCCCTCGCTCCCTCACTCTGACGAATTAACAAAGAAATAGCGTCGCTTTAAAAGCTATGGGTTCTATGCCCTATCCTTCTAAATCGAGTAACGATTCTATTGAAACGATTGGATTTTCTTTTGGGATACAAGTATCTCCTTTCCGATGCACTATTCCGTTTTTACTGCATCCCTCGCTCCCTCACATTGACGAATAAGCACAGAAATTGCGTCGCTACGAAATACTATGGGTTCTATAACTTCTCTTTCTAAATCATGTAACGTTTCAATGGAAACGACAGAATTTTCTTTTGGGATACGAGTATCTCCATTCCGATGCCCTACTCCTTCTACACTGCATCCCTTGGTCCCTCACATTGACGAACTACCACAGAAATTCCGTCGCTATGAAATACTATGGGTTCTATGACTTCTCCTTCTAAATCGAGTAACGTTTCTATGGAAAGGACAGAATTGTCTTTTGGGATATGAGTATCTCCTGTCCGATGCACTATTCCTTCTTTACTGCATCCCTCGCTCCCTCACATTGACGAATTAACACAGAAATTGCGTCGCTATGAAATACTATGGGTTCTATGACTTCTCCTTCTAAATCGAGTAACGTTTCTATGGAAACGACAGAATTGTCTTTTGGGATACGAGTATCTCCTTTCCGATGCACTATTCCTTCTGTACTGCATCCCTCGCTCCCTCACATTGTCGAATTACACAGAAATTGCGTCGCTATGAAATACTATGGGAGCTATGACTTCTCTTCAAAATCGAGTAACGTTTCTATTGAAACGACAGGATTTTCTTTTGGGATACGAGTATCGCCTTTCCGATGCACTTTTCCATCTTTACTGCATCCCTGGCTCCCTCACATTGACGAATTATCACAGAAATTGCGTCGCTATGAATTGCTATGGGAGCTATGACTTCTCTTCAAAATCGAGTAACGTTTCTATTGAAACGACAGGATTTTCTTTTGGGATACGAGTATCTCCTTTCCAAAGCACTATTCCGTCTTTACTGCATCCCTCGCTCCCTCACATTGACGAATTAACACAGAAATTGCGTCGCTATGAAATACTATGGGTACTATAACTTCTCCTTCTAAATCGAGTATCGTTTCTATGGAAAAGGAAGGATTTTCTTTTGGGATACGAGTATCTCCTTTCCGATGCACTATTCCGTTTTTAGTGCAAACCTCGCTCCCTCACTTTGACGCATAAGCACAGAAATTGCGTCGCTACGAAATATTATGGGTTCTATTACGTCTATTTCTAAATCGAGTAACGTTTCTTTGGAAACGAAAGGATTTTCTTTTGGGATTCGAGTATCTCCTTTCCGATGCTCAATTCCTTCTTTACTGGATCCCTCGTTCCCTCACGTTGACGAATTAACACAGAAATGGCGTCGTATGAAGTTTTATGTGATCTTTAACTTCTAATTATAAATCGAGTAATGTTTCTATGGAAACGTCTGGATTTTCTTTTCGGATACGAATATATCCCATCCGATGCATTATTCCTTCTTTACTGCATCCCTGGCTCCCTCACATTGACCAATTATCACAGAAATTGCGTCGCTATGCAATACTATGTGTTCAATGACGTCTTCTTCTAAATCGAGTAACGTTTCTATGGAAACGTGAGGATTTTCTTTTGGTATACGAGTATCTCCTTAACGTTGCACTATTTCTTCTTTACTGCATCCCTCGCTCCCTCACTCTGACGAAATAACACAGAAATTGCGTCGCTATAAAAAGCTATGGGTTCTATGACCTCTCCTTCTAAATCGAGTAACGATTCTATTGAAACGACTGGATTTTCTTTTGGGATACGAGTATCTCCTTTCCGATGCACTATTCCGTTTAGCTGCATCCCTCGCTCCCTCACATTGACGAATAAGCACAGAAATTGCGTCGCTACGGAATAATATGGGTTCTCTAACTGCTCTTTCTAAATCATGTAACGTTTCAATGGAAACGACAGAATTTTCTTTTGGGATACGAGTATCTCCTTTCCGATGCACTATTCCTTCTATACTGCATCCCTTGCTCCCTCACATTGACGAACTACCACAGAAATTCCGTGGCTATGAAATACTATGGGTTCTATGACTTCTCCTTGTACTTCGAGTTACGTTTCTATGGATACAACAGGATTTTCTTTTGGTATACGAGTATCTCCTGTCCGACGCACTATTCCTTCTTTACTGCATCCCTCGCTCCCTCACATTGACGAATTAACACGGAAATTGCGTCGCTATGGAATTCTGTGGGTTCTATGACTTCTCCTTCTGAATCGAGTAACGTTTCTATGGAAACGACAGAATTGTCTTTTGGGATACGAGTATCTCCTTTCCGATGCACTATTCCTTCTGTACTGCATCCCTCGCTCCCTCAAATTGACAAATTAACACAGAAATTTCGTCGCAATGAATTACTATGGGTTCTACGACTTCTCCTTCTAAATCGTGTAACGTTTCTATGGAAACGACAGAATTGTCTTTTGGGATACGAGTATCTCCTTTCAGATGCACTATTCCTTCTGTACTGCATCCCTCGCTCCCTCACATTGTCGAATTACACAGAAATTGCGTCGCTATGAAATACTATGGGAGCTATGACTTCTCTTCAAAATCGAGTAACGTTTCTATTGAAACGACAGGATTTTCTTTTGGGATACGAGTATTTCCTTTCCAAAGCACTATTCCGTCTTTACTGCATCCCTCGCTGCCTCACATTGACGAATTAACACAGAAATTGCGTCGCTATGAAATACTATGGGTACTATAACTGCTCCTTCTAAATCGAGTATCGTTTCTATGGAAACGAAAGGATTTTCTTTTGGGATTCGAGTATCTCCTTTCCGATGCTCAATTCCTTCTTTACTGGATCCCTCGTTCCCTCACGTTGACGAATTAACACAGAAATGGCGTCGTAAGAAGTTTTATGTGATCTTTGACTTCTAATTATAAATCGATTAACGTTTCTATGGAAACGACAGGATTTTCTTTTGGGATACGAGTATCTCCTTTCCGATGCACTATTAGTTCTCTACTGCATACTTCGCTTCTTCACACTGAAGAATAAGCACAGAAATTGCGCCGCTGTGAAATACTATGGTTTCTATAACATCTCCTATCAAATCGAAAAACGTTTCTATGGAAACGATATGATTTTCTTTTTGGATACGAGTATCTCCTTTCCGATGCACTATACCTTCTTTACTGCATCCCTCGCTCCCTCACATTGACGAATTAACATTGAAATTTAGTCGATATGAATTACTATTGGTTCTATGACTTCTCCTTCTAAATCGTGTAACGTTTCTATGGAAACGACAGGATTTTCTTTTGGTATACGAGTATCTCCTTTCCAAAGCCCTATTCCGTCATTACTGCAACCCTCGCTCCCTCACATTGACGAATTAACACAGAAATTGCGTCGCTATGAAATACTATGGGTACTATTACTTCTCCTTGTAAATCGAGTAACGTTTCTATGGAAAAGACAGGATTTTCTTTTGGGATACGAGTATCTTCTTTTCGATGCACTATTCCGTTTTTACTGCAAACCTCGCTCTCTCACTTTGACGAATAAGCACAGAAATTGCGTCGCTACGAAATACTATGGGTTCCATTACTTCTCCTTCTAAATCGAGTAACGTTTCTTTGGAAACGAAAGGATTTTCTTTTGGGATTCGAATATCTCCTATCCCATGCACAATTCCTTCTTAACTGCATCCCTCGTTCCCTCACATTGATAAATTATAACAGAAATATCGTCGCTATGGAATTCAATGGAGTCAATGACTTCTCCCTCTAAATCGTGTAACGTTTCTATGGAAAAGAGAGGATATTCTTTTAAGATACAAGTATCTCCTTTGCGATGCACTATTCCTTCCTTACTGCATCCCTCGCTCCCTCACATTGACGAATTAACACAGAAATTGCGTCGCTATGAAATACTATGGGTACTATAACCTCTCCTTCTAAATCTACTAACGTTTCTATGGAAACGACAGGATGTTCTTTTGAAGTACGAGTATCTCCCTTGCCATGCACTATTCCATCTGTACTGCATCCCTCGCTCCCTCACACTGGCGAATTAACAAAGAAATTGCGTCGCTATGAAATACTATGTGTTCTATGACTTCTCCTTCTAAATCGAGTAACGTTCTTATTGAAACGACAGGATTTTCTTTTGGGATACGAGTATCTCCTTTCCGATGCACTATTCCTTCTTTACTGAATCCCTCGCTCCTTCACATTGACGAATTAACACAGAAAAGGCGTCGTATGAAGTACTATGTGATCTTTGACTTCTCCTTATGAATCGAGTAACGTTTCTATGGAAACGTCTGGATTTTCTTTTCGGATACGAATATCTCCCATCCGATGCATTATTCCTTCTTTACTGCATCCCTGGCTCCCTCACATTGACCAATTAACACAGAAATTGCGTCGCTATGCAATACTATGTGTTCAATGACGTCTTCTTCTAAATCGAGTAACGTTTCTATGGAAACGTGAGGATTTTCTTTTGGTATACGAGTCTCTCCTTAACGTTGCACTATTTCTTCTTTACTGCATCCCTCGCTCCCTCACTCTGACGAACTAACAAAGAAATTGCGTCGCTTTTAAAGCTATGGGTTCTATGACCTCTCCTTCTAAATCGAGTAACGATTCTTTTGAAACGATTGGATTTTCTTTTGGGATACAAGTATCTCCTTTCCGATGCACTATTCCGTTTTTACTGCATACCTCGCTCCCTCACATTGACGAATAAGCACAGAAATTGCGTCGCTACGAAATACTATGGGTTCTATAACTTCTCTTTCTAAATCATGTAACGTTTCAATGGAAACGACTGAATTTTCTTTTGGGATACGAGTATCTCCATTCCGATGCCCTATTCCGTCTACACTGCATCCCTTGCTCCCTCACATTGACGAACTACCACAGAAATTCCGTCGCTATGAAATACTATGGGTTCTATGACTTCTCCTTCTAAATCGAGTAACGTTTCTATGGAAAGGACAGAATTGTCATTTGGGATACGAGTATCTCCTTTCCGATACACTATTCCTTCGGTACTGCATCCCTCGCTCCCACACATTGGCGAATTAACACAGAAATTGCGTCGCTATGAAATACTATGGGAGCTATGACTTCTCCTTGAACTTCGAGTAACGTTTCTATGGAAACAACAGGATTTTCTTTTGGTATACGAGTATCTCCTGTCCGATGCACTATTCCTTCTTTACAGCATCCCTCGCTCCCTCACATTGACGAATTAACACAGAAATTGCGTCGCTATGAAATACTATGGGTTCTATGATTTCTCTTTCTAAATCGAGTAACGATTCTATGGAAACGACAGAATTGTCTTTTGGGATACGAGTATCTCCTTTCCGATGCACTATTCCTTCTGTACTGCATCCCTCACTCCCTCACATTGGCGAATTACACAGAAATTGCGTCGCTATGAAATACTATGGGAGCTATGACTTCTCTTCAAAATCGAGTAACGTTTCTATTGAAACGACAGGATTTTCTTTTGGGATACGAGTATCGCCTTTCCGATGCACTTTTCCATCTTTACTGCATCCCTGGCTCCCTCACATTGACGAATTATCACAGAAATTGCGTCGCTATGGAATTCTATGGGTTCTATGACTTCTCCTTCTAAATCGAGTAACGTTTCTATGGAAACGTCAGGACTCTCTTTTGGGATACGAGTAACTCCTTTCCGACGCACTATTCCTTCTTTACTGCATCCCTCGCTCCCTCAAATTGACAAATTAACACAGAAATTTCGTCGCTATGAATTACTATGGGTTCTATGACTTCTCCTTCTAAATCGTGTAACGTTTCTATGGAAACGACAGGATTTTCTTTTGGTATGCGAGTATCTAATTTCCGATGCACAATTCCGTCTTTACTGCATCCCTCGCTCCCTCACATTGAAGAATTAACATAGAAATTTCGTCGCTACGAATTACTATGGGTTCTATGATTTCTCTTTCTAAATCGTTTAACGTTTCTATGGAAACGACAGGATTTTCATTTGGTATACGAGTATCTCCTTTCCAAAGCAATATTCCGTCTTTACTGCATCCCTCGCTCCCTCACATTGACGAATTAACACTGAAATAGCGTCGCTGTGAAATACTATATGTACTATAACTTCTCCTTCTAAATCGAGTATCGTTTCTATGGAAACGAAAGGATTTTGTTTTGGGATTCGAGTATCTCCTTTCCGATGCACAATTCCTTCTTTACTGGATCCCTCGTTCCCTCACATTGACGAATTAAGACAGAAATGGCGTCGTATGAAGTATTATGTGATCTTTGACTTCTCCTTATAAATCGAGTAACGTTTCTATGGAAACGTCAGGATTTTTTTTCGGATACGAATATCTCCCATCCGATGCATTATTCCTTCTTTACTGCATCCCACGCTTCCTCACATTGACGAATTAACACAGAGATTGCGTCGCTATGATATACTGCGGGCTCTATGACTTATCCTTCTAAATCGAGTAACGTTTCTATGGAGACGACAGGATTTTCTTTTGGGATACGAGTATCTCCTTCCGTTGCACTATTCCGCCTTTACTGCATCCCTCGCTCCCTCACATTGACGAAATAACACAGAAATAGCGTCGCTATGAAATACTATGGGTTCCATGACTTCTCTTTCTAAATCGAGTAACGTTTCTATTGAAACGACAGGATTTTCTTTTGGGATACGAGTATCTCCTTCCGTTGCACTATTCCGTCTTTACTGCATCCCTCGCTCCCTCACATTGACGAAATAACACAGAAATTGCGTCGCTATGAAATACTATGGGTTCTATGACTTCTCCTTCTAAATCGAGTAACGTTTCTACAGAAACGACAGGATTTTCTTTCGGGATACGAGTATCTCCTTTCCGAAGCACTATTCCGTCTTTGCCGCATCTCTCGCTTCCTCAAATTGACGAATTAACACAGATATTGCGTCGCTGTGAAATACTATGGGTTCTATAACTTCAACTTCTAAATCAAATAACGTTTCTATGGAAACGACAGGAACTTCTTTTGGGATACGAGTATCTCATTTCCGATTCCCATTTCCTCGTTTACTGAATCCCTTGGTCCCTCACATTGACGAATTAACACAGAAATTGCGTCGCTAGGAAATTGTATGTGTTCTATGACTTCACCTTCCAAACCGAGTAAAGTTTCTGTTGAAACGACTGAATTTGCTTTTGGGATACGAGTTTCTAATTTCCGATGCACAATTCCGTCTTTACTGCATCCCTAGCTCCCTCACATTGACGAATTAACACATAAGTAGCGTCCCTATGACATACAATGGGTTCCATGACTTCTCCTTCTAAATCGAGTTACGTTTCTAGGGAAACGACAGGATTTTCTTTGGGGTTACGAGTATCTCCTTTCCGATGCACTATTAGTTCTTTACTGCATCCCTCGCTCCCTCCCATTGACGAATAAGCACAGACATTGCGTCGCTGTGAAATACTATGGGTTCTATAACTTTTCCTCCTATATCAAATAACGTTTCTATGGAAACGACAGGATTTTCTTTTGGGATACGTGTATCTCCTTTCCGATCCACTATTCCTTCTTTAGTGCATCCCTCGCTCCCTCACATTGACGAAATAACACAGAAATTGCGTCGCTATGAAATACTATGTGTTCCATGACATCTCCTTCTAAATCGAGTAACGTTTCTATGGAAACGACAGGATTTTCTTTTGGGATACGAGTATCTCCTTTCCGTTGCACAATTCCTTCTCTACTGCATCCCTCGCTCCCTCACACTGAGGAATTAACACAGAGATTGCGTCGCTATGAAATACTGTGGGTTCTATGGCTCATCCATCTAAATCGAGTAACGTTTCTATGGAAACGAGAGGATTTTCTTTTGGTATACGAGTATATCCTTTCCGACGCACCATTCCTTCTTTACTGCATCCCTCGCTCCCTCACATTGACGAATTAACACAGAAATTGCGTCGCTATGAAATCCTATGGGTTTTATGACTTCTCCTTCTAAATCGGGTAACGTTTCTATGGAAACGACGGGATTTTCTTTTGGGATACGACTATCGCCTTTCCGATGCACTATTCCTTCTGTACTGCATCCCTCGCTTCCTCACATTGGCGAATTAACACAGAAATTGCGTAGCTATGAAATACTATGGGTTCTATGACTTCTCCTTCTAAACCGAGTAACGTTTCTATTGAAACGACAGGATTTCCTTTTGGAATGGGAGTCTCTCTTTTCCGATGCACTATTCCGTTTTTACTGTATCCCTTGCTCCCTCACATTGACGAATTAACACAGAAATAGCGTCGCTACGAAATACTATGGGTTCCATGAATTCTCCTTCCAAATCGAGTAATATTTCTATAGAAACGAGAGGATTATCTTTTGGGATACGACTATCTCCTTTCCGATGCACTATTAGTTCATTACTGCATCCCTCGCTCCCTCATATTGGCGAATAAACACAGAAATTGCGTCGCTATGAAATAGTATCAGTTCTATTACTTCTCCTTCTAAGTCGAGTAACGTTACTATGGAAACGACAGGATTTTCTTTTGGGATATGAGTATCTCAATTCCGATGCACGATTCCTTCTTTACTGCATCTCTCATTTCCCTCACATTGACGAATTAACGCAGAAATTGCGTCGCTATGAAATACTATGGGTTCTATGACTTCTCTTTGGAAATCGAGTAACGTTTCTATTGATACGAAAGGATTTTCTTTTGGGATACGAGTATCTCCTTTCCGTTGCACAATTCCTTCTCAACTGCATCCCTCGCTCCCTCACATTGACGATTTCACACAGAGATTGCGTCGCTATGAAATACTGTGGGTTCTATGGCTCATCCATCTAAATCGAGTAACGTTTCTATGGAAACGAGAGGATTTTCTTTTGGTATACGAGTATATCCTTTTCGACGCACTATTCGTTCTTTACTGCATCCCTCGCTCCCTCACATTGACGAATTAACACAGAAATAGCGTCGCTATGAAATACTATGGGTTCCATGACTTCTCCTACGAAATCGAGTAACGTTTCGATGGAAACGACAGGATTTTCTTTTGGGATACGAGTGTCTCTTCTCCGACGCACTATTCCGTCTTTACTGCATACCTCGCTCCCTCACATTGACGAAATAACACAGAAATTGCGTCGCTATGAAATACTATGGGGTCCATGACGTCTCCTACGAAATCGAGTAACGTTTCTATGGAAACGACAGGATTTTCTTTTGGGATACGAGTGTCTCCTTTTTGATGCACTATTCCGTCTTTACTGCGTTTCTCGCTCCCTCACATTGACGAAATAACACAGAAATTGCGTCGCTGTGAAATACTATGGGTTCCATGACATCTCCTTCTAAATCGAGTAACGTTTCTATGGAAACGACAGGATTTTCTTTTGGGATACGAGTATCTCCTTTCCGATGCACTATTAGTTCTTTACTGCATCCCTCGCTCCCTCCCATTGAAGAATAACCACAGAAATCGCGTCGCTGTGAAATACTATGGGTTCTATGACTTCTCCTTCTAAATCGAGTAACGTTTCTATTGAAACGACAGGATTTTCTTTTGGGATACGAGTATCTCTTTTCCGACGCACTATTCCGTCTTTACTGCATCCCTCGCTCCCTCACATTGACGAAATAACACAGAAATTGCGTCGCTATGAAATACTATGTGTTCCATGACTTCTCCTACGAAATCGAGTAACGTTTCTATGGAAACGACAGGATTTTCTTTTGGGATACGAATGTCTCCTTTCCGATGCATTATTCCCTCTTTACTGCGTTTCTCGCTCCCTCACATTGACGAAATAACACAGAAATTGCGTCGTTGTGACATACTATGGGTTCCATGACATCTCCTTCTAAATCGAGTAACTTTTCTATGGAAACGACAGGATTTTCTTTTGGGATATGAGTATCTCCTTTCCGTTGCACAATTCCTTCTTTACTGCATCCCTCGCTCCCTCACATTACCGAATTAACACAGAGTTTGCGTCGCTATGATATACTATGGGTACTATGACATCCCCTTCTAAATCGAGGAACGTTTCTATGTAAACGACAGGATTTTCTTTTGGGATACGAGTATCTCCTTTCCGAAGCACTATTCCGTCTATGCTGCATCTCTCGCTCCCTAACACTGACGAATTAACACAGAAATTGCGCCGCGATGAAATGCTATTGGTTCTATGACTTCTCCTTCTTTATCGAGTAACGTTTCTATGGAAACGAGAGCATTGTCTTTTGGGATACGAGTATCTCCTTTACGATGCACTACTCCTCCTTTACTCCATCCCTCCCTCCCTCATATTCACGAATTAACACAGAAATTGCGTGGCTATGAAATACTATGGGTTCTATGACTTCTCCTTCTAAACCGAGTAACGTTTCTATTGAAACGACACGATTTTCTTTTGGGATAGGAGTCTCTCCTTTCCGATGCACTATTCCGTCTTTACTGCATCCCTCGCTTCCTCTCATTGGCGAATTAACACAGAAATTGCGTCGCTATGAAATACTATGTGTTCTATGACTTCTCCTTCTAAATCGAGTAACGTTTCCATTGAAACGACAGGATTTTCTTTTGGGATACGAGTATCTCCTTTCCGATGCACTATTAGTTCTTTACTGCATCCCTCGCTCCCTCGCATTGAAGAAAAAGCACAGAAATTGCGTCGCTGTGAAATACTATGTGTTCTATAACTTCTCTGTTCAAATCGAGTAACGTTTCTATGGAAAGGACATGATTTTGCTTTGGGATACGAATATCTCCTTTCCGATGCACTATTCCTTCTTTACTGCATCCCTCGCTCCCTCACATTCACGAATTAACACAGAAATTGCGCGTCTATGAAATACTATGGGTTCTGTGAATTCTTCTAAACCGAGTAACGTTTCTATTGAAACGCTAGGATTTTCTTTTGGGAGAGGAGTGTCTCCTTTCCGATGCACTATTCCGTCTTTACTGCATCCTTCGCTCCCAGACATTGTCGAATTAACACAGAAATAGCGTCGCTACGAAATACTATGGGTTCCATGAATTCTCCTTCTTAATCGAGTAATATATCTATGGAAACGACAAGATTATCTTTTGGGAAACGAGTATCTCCTTTCCGATGCACTATTAGTTCATTACTGCATCCTTCGCTCCCTCACATTGACGAATAAACACAGATATAGCGTCGCTATGATAAACTATGTGTTCTATGGCTTCTCCTTCTAAATCGAGTAATGTTTCTATGGAAACGACTTGATTTTCTTTTGGGATACGAGTATCTCCTTTCCGATGCACTATTCCTTCTGTACTGCATCCCTCGCTCCCTCACATTGACGAATTAACACAGATATTGCGTCGCTTTGAAATACAATGCGTTCTATGACTACCCCTTCAAATTCGAGTAACGTTTCTATTGAACAACAGGATTTTCTTTTCGGATACGAGAATCTCCTTCCCGATGCACTTTTCCTTCTTTACTGCTTCCCTGGCTCCCTCACATTGACGAATTAAAACAGTAATAGCGATGCTATGATTTACTATGTGTTCTATGACTACTCCTTCTAAATCGAGTAACGTTTCTATTGAAACGACTTGATTTTCCTTATGGATACGAGTATCTCCTTTCCGATGCACTATTAGTTCTTTACTGCATCCTTCGCTCCCTCAGATTGACGAATAAACACAGATATTGCGTCGCTATAATAAACTATGTGTTCTATGTCTTCTCCTTCTAAATCGAGTAATGTTTCTATGGAAATGACTTGATTTTCTTTTGGGATTCGAGTATCTCCTTTCCGATGCACTATTCCTTCTGTACTGCATCCCTCGCTCCCTCACATTGACGAATTAACACAGAAATTGCGTCGCTATGAAATACTATGGGTTCTATGACTTCTGTTTCTAAATAGAGTAATGTTTCTATGGAAACGACAGGAATTTCTTTTGGGATACGACTATATCCTTTCCGATGCACTATTCCTTCTGTACTGCATCCCCCGCTCCCTCACATAGGCGAATTAACAATGAAATTGCGTCGCTATGAAATACTATGGGTTCTATGACTTCTGCTTCTACATCGAGTAACGTTTCTATGGAGACGACAGGATTTTCTATTGGGATACGAGTATCTCCTTTCCGATGCACTATTCCCTCTTTACTGCATGTCTCGCTCCCTCACAATGACGAATTAACACCTATGATCCGTCGCTATGAAATACTATGGGTTCCATGACTTCTCTTTCTAAATCGAGTAACGTTTCTATGGAAACAACAGGATTTTATTTTTTGATACGAGTATCTCCTTTCCGATGCACTATTAGTTCTTTGCTGCATCCCTCGCTCCCTAACATTGACGAATAAGCACAGAAATTGCGTCGCTATGATATACTATAGATTCTATAACTTCACCTTCTGAATCGAGTAACGTTTCTACGGAAACGACAGGATTATGTTTTGGGATACGAGTATCTCCTTTCCGATGCACTATTCAGTCTTTACTGCATAACTCGCTCAGTCACATTGACGAAATAACACAGAAATTGCGTCGCTATGAAATACTATGGGTTCCATGACTTATCCTTCTAAATCGAGTAACGTATCTATGGAAACGACAGGATTTTCTTTTGGGATACGTGTATCTCCTTTCCGATGCACTATTAGTTCTTTACTGCAACCCTCGCCCACTCACATTGACGAATTAACGCAGAAATTGCGTCGTTATGAAATACTATGGGTTCTATGACTTCTCCTTCTTATCGGAGTAACGTTTCTATGGACACGACTAGATTTTCTTTTGGGATACGAGTATCTCCTTTCCGAAGCACTATTCCGACTTTACTGCATTCCTCGCTGCCTCACATTGACGAATTAACACAGAAATTGCGTCGCTATGAAATACTATGGGTTCTGTGACTTCTCCTTCTAAACCGAGAAACGTTTCTATGGGAACGACAGGATTTTCTTTTGGGATACGAGTATGCCTTTTCGGCTGCACTGTTCCTTCTTTACTGTATCCCTCGCTCCCTCACATTGTCGAATTAACACAGAAATTGCGTCGCTATGAAATACTATGGGTTCTATGACATCTCCTTCTAAATCGAGTAACGATTCTATGGAAACGACAAGATTTTCTTTTGGGATACGACTATCTCCTTTCCGATGCACTACACCTTCTGTCCTGCATCCCTCGCTCCCTCACATTGGCGACTTAATACGGAAATTGCGTCGCTATGAAATATTATGGGTTCTATGACTTCTCCTTCTAAATCAAGTAACGTTTATATTGAAACTAATGGATTTTCTTTTGGGATACGAGTATCTCCTTTCCGATTCACTATTAGTTCTTTACTGCATCCCTCGCTCCCTCACATTGAAGAATAAGCACAGAAATTGCGTCACTGTGAAATACTATGGTTTGTATAACTTCTCCTATCAAATCGAGTAACGTTTCTATGGAAACAACAGGATTTTCTTTTGGGATACGAGTATCTCCTTTCCGATGCACTATTAGTTCTTTACTGCATCCCTCGTTCCCTCGCATTGAAGAAAAAGCACAGAAATTGCGTCGCTGTGAAATACTATGTGTTCTATAACTTCTCCTTTCAAATCGAGTAACGTTTCTATGGAAAGGACATGATTTTGCTTTGGGATACGAATATCTCCTTTCCCATGCACTATTCCTTCTTTACTGCATCCCTCGCTCCCACACATTCACGAATTAACACAGAAATTGCGCGGCTATGAAATACTATGGGTTCTATGACTTCTTCTAAACCGAGTAACGTTTCTATTGAAACGCTAGGATTTTCTTTTGGGATAGGTGTGTCTCCTTTCCGATGCACTATTCCGTCTTTACTGCATCCCTCGCTCCCACACATTGACGAATTAACACAGAAATTGCGTCGCTACGAAATACTATGGGTTCCATGAATTCTCCTTCTTAATCGAGTAATACATCTATGGAAACGACAGGATTATGTTTTGGGTTACGAGTATTTCCTTTCCGATGCACTATTAGTTCATTACTTCATCCTTCGCTCCCTCAGATTGACGAATAAACACAGATATTGCGTCGCTTTGAAATACAATGCGTTCTATGACTCCCCCTTCTAATTCGAGTAACGTTTCTATTGAACAACAGGATTTTCTTTTCGGATACGAGAATCTCCTTCCCGATGCACTTTTCCTTCTTTACTGCTTCCCTGGCTCCCTCACATTGACGAATTAAAACAGTAATAGCGATGCTATGATTTACTATGTGTTCTATGACTTCTCCGTCTAAATCGAGCAACGTTTCTATTGAAACGGTTTGATTTTCCTTTTGGATACGAGTATCTCCTTTCCGATGCACTATCCCTTCCTTACTGCATCCATCGCTCCCTCACATTGACGAATTAACACAGAAACTGCGTCGTTATGAAATACTATGGGTTCTTTGACTTCTCTTTCTAAATCGAGTAACGTTTCTATGGAAACAACAGGATTTTCTTTCTGATACGACTATATCCTTTCCGATGCACAATTCCCTCTTTACTGCATGTCCCGCTCCCTCACATTGACGAATTGATACATATGATCCGTCGCTATAAAATACTATGGGTTCCATGATTTCTCTTTCTAAGTCGAGTAACGTTTCTATGGAAACAACAGGATTTTTTTTTTTTTTTTTGATACGAGTATCTCCTTTCCGATGCACTATTAGTTCTTTGCTGCATCCCTCGCTCCCTCACATTGACGAATAAGCACAGAAATTGCGTCGCTATGAAATACTATAGGTTCTATAACTTCACCTTCTAAATCGAGTAACGTTTCTATGGAAACGACAGGATTTTGTTTTGGGATACGAGTATCTCCTTTCCGATGCACTATTTCGTCTTTAGTGCATAACTCGCTCAGTCACATTGACGAAATAACACAGAAATTGCGTCGCTATGAAATACTATGGGTTCCATGACTTATCCTTCTAAATCGAGTAACGTATCTTTGGAAACGACGGGATTTTCTTTTGGGATACGAGTATCTCCTTTCCGATGCACTATTAGTTCTTTACTGCAACCCTCGCTCCCTCACATTGACGAATTAACGCAGAAATTGCGTCGCTATGAAATACTATGGGTTCTATGACTTCTCCTTCTTAACAGAGTAACGTTTCTATGGACACCACTCGATTTTCTTTTGGGATGCGAGTATCTCCTTTCCGATGCGCTATTCCGACTTTACTGCATTCCTCGCTCCCTCACATTGACGAATTAACACAGAAATTGCGTCGCTATGAAATACTATGGGTTCTATGACTTCTCCTTCAAAACGGAGTAACGTTTCTATGGACACGACTAGATTTTCTTTTGGGATACGAGTATCTCCTTTCCGCTGCACTATTCCTTCTTTACTGAATCCCTCGTTCCCTCACATTGACGAACTAACACAGAAATTGCGTTTCTATTAAATACTATGGGTTCTATGACTTCTGCTTCTAAACCGAGTAACGTTTCTGTGGGACCGACAGGATTTTCTTTTGGGATACGAATATGCCCTTTCTGCTGCACTATTCCTTCTTTACTGTATCCCTCGTTCCCTCACATTGTCGAATTAACACAGAAATTGCGTGGCTATTAAATACTATGTGTTCTATGACTTCTCCTTCTAAATCGAGAAACGTTTCTATTGAAACGATAGGATTTTCTTTTGGGATACGAGTATCTCCTTTCCGATGCACTATTAGTTCTTTACTGCATCCCTCGCTCCCTCACATTGAACAATAAGCACAGAAATTGCGTCACTGTGAAATACTATGGTTTCTATAACTTCTCTTATCAAATCGAGTAACGTTTCTATGGAAACGACAGGATTTTCTTTTGGGATACGAGTATCTCCTTTCCGATGCACTATTCCTTCTTTACTCCATCCCTCGATCCCTCACATTCACGAATTAACACAGCAATTTTGTAGTTATGAAATACTATGGGTTCTATACATCTCCTTCTAAACCGAGTAACGTTTCTATTGAAACGACAGGTTTTTCTTTTCAGATTGGAGTCACTCCTTTCCGATTCACTATTCCGTCTCTACTCCATCCCTCGCTCCCTCACATTGACGAATTAACACAGAAATTTCGTCGCTACGAAATAATTGGGGTTCCATGAATTCTCTTTCTAAATCGTGTAATGTTTCTATGGAAACGACAAAATTATCTTTTGGGATACGAGTTACTCCTTTAACCTGCGCTATTAGTTCATTACTGGATCCCTCGCTCCCTCACATTGTCGCATAAACACAGAAATTGCGTCGCCATGAAATAGTATTTTTTCTATAACTTCTCCTTCTAAATCGAGTAACGTTTCAATGGAAACGACAGGATTTTCTTTTGCGATACGAGTAACTCATTTCCGATGCACAATGCCTTCTGAACTGCATCCCACGCTCCCTCACATTGGCGAATTAACACGGAAATTGCGTCGCTTTGAAATACAATGGGTTCTACGACTTCTCCTTCGAAATCGAGTAACGTTTCTATGGAAACGACAGGATTTTCTTTTGGGATTCGAGTATCTCCTTTCCGATGCACTATTAGTTATTTACTGCATCCCTCGCTCCCTCGCATTGAAGAGTAAGCACAGAAATTGCGTCGCTGTGAAATACTATGGGTTCTATAACTTCTACTATCAAGTCGAGTAACGTTTCTATGGAAACGAGAGGATTTTCTTTTGGGATACGAGTATCTCCTTTCCGTTGTACTATTCCTTCTTTACTGCATCCCCCGCTATATCACATTCACAAATTAACACAGAAATTGCGAGGCTATGAAATACTATGGGTTCTATGACTTCTCTTTGTAAACCGAGTAACGTTTCTATTGAAACCACAGGATTTTCTTTTGGGATAGGAGTCCCTCCTTTGCGATGCACTATTCCGTCTTTACTGCATCCCTCGCTCCCTCACATTGACGAATTAACACAGAAATTGCGTCGCTACGAACTACTATGGGTTCCAT
The DNA here is from genome assembly GCF_021461385.2 of Schistocerca piceifrons. Classification (NCBI taxonomy): domain Eukaryota; kingdom Metazoa; phylum Arthropoda; class Insecta; order Orthoptera; family Acrididae; genus Schistocerca; species Schistocerca piceifrons. The sequence goes on along the minus strand of NW_025728219.1, from coordinate 259,938 downwards.
GAATTCTCCTTCTAAATCGTGTAATATTTCTATGGAAACGATAAGATTATGTTTTGGGATACGAGTATCTCCTTTCCGCTGCACTATTAGTTCATTACTGCATCCCACGCTCCCTCACTTTGACGAATAAACACAGGAATTGTGTCGCTATGTAATAGTATGGCTTCTATAACTTCTCCTTCTAAATCGAGTAACGGTTCTTTGGAAACGACAGGATTTTCTTTTGGGATACGAGTATCTCATTTCCGATGCACGATTCCTTCTTTACTGCATCTCTCGCTCCCTCACATTGACGAATTAACGCAGAAATTGCGTCGCTATGAAATACTATGGGTTCTATGACTTCTCCTTCTAAATCGAGGAACTTTCTATGGGAACGACAGGATTTTCTTTTGGGATACGAGTATGCCCTTTCCGCTGCACTATTCCTTCTTTACTGCATCTCTCGCTCCCTCACATTGTCGAATTAACACAGAAATTGCGTGGCTATTAAATACTATAGGTTCTATGACATCTCCTTCTAAATCGAGTAACGTTTCTATTGAAACGACAGGATTTTCTTTTGGGATACGAGTATCTCCTTTCCGATGCACTATTCCTTCTTTACTGCATCCCTCGCTCCCTCACATTGACGAATTAACACAGAGATTGCGTCGCTATGAAATACTATTGGTTCTATGACATCTCCTTCTAAATCAACTATCGTTTCTATGGGAACAACAGGATTTTCTTTTGGGATACGACTATCTTCTTTCCGATGCACTATGCCTTCTGTACTGCATCCCTCGCTCCCTCACTTTGGCGAATTAATACGGAAATTGCGTTCCTATGAAATACTATGGGCTCTATGACTTCTCCTTCTAAAACGAGTAACGTTTCTATTGAAACGACAGGATTTTCTATTGGGATACAAGTATCTCCTTTCCGATGCACTATTAGTTGTTTACTGCATCCCTCGCTCCCTCACATTGAAGAATAGGCACAGAAATTGCGTCACTCTGAAATACTATGGTATCTATAACTTCTCCTATCAAATCGAGTAACGTTTCTATGGAAACGACAGGATTTTCTTTTTGGATACGAGTATCTCCTTTCCGATGCACTATTCCTTCTTTACTGCATCCCTCGCTCCCTCCCATTCACGAATTAACACAGAAATTTTGTGGCTATGAAATACTAGGGGTTCTATGCCTTCTGCTTGTAAACCGAGTAACGTTTCTATTCAAACGACGGGATTTTCTTTTGCGACAGGAGTCTCTCCTTTCCGATGCACTATTCCTTCTTTACTGCATCCCTCGATCCCTCATATTGACGAACTAACACAGAAATTGTGTCGCTGCGAACAACCATGAGTTCAATGAATTCTCCTTCTTAATGGTGTAATATTACTATGGAAACGATAAGATTATCTATTGGGATACAAGTATCTCCTTTCCGCTGCACTATTAGTACATTACTACATCCCTCGCTCCCTCACATTCACGAATAAACACAGAAATTGCGTCGCTATGAAATAGTAAGTGTTCTATAACTTCTAATTCTAAATCGAGTAACGTTTCTATGGAAACGACAGGATTTCGTTTCGGGATACAACTCTCTCCTTTCCGATGCACTATTCCTTCTTTACTTCATCCCTCGCCCCCTCTTATTGACGAATTAACACATAAATTGCGTCTCTAGGAATTACTATGGGTTCTATGACTTCTCCTTCTAAATCGAGAAACGTTTCGATGGAGACGACTGGATTTTCTTTTGGGATACGAGTATCTCCTTTCCGATGAACTATTCCTTCTTTACTGCATCTCTCGCTCCCTCACATTGACGAATTAACACAGAAATTGCGTCGCTATTTAATACTATGGGTTCTATGACCTCTCCTTCTTAATCGAGTAACGTTTCTATGGTAACGACAGGATTTTCTTTTGGGATACGAGTATCTCCTTTCCGATGCACTATTCCTTCTTTACTGCATCCCTCGCTACCTCACCTTGACGAATTAACACAGAAATTGCGTCGCTATGAAATACTATGGGTTCTATGAATTCTCCTTCTAAATCGAGTAACGTTTCTGTGGAAACGACAGGATTTTCTTTTGGTATACGAGTATCTCCTTTCCGATGCACTATTCCTTCTTTACCGCATCCATCGCTCCCTCACATTGACGAATTAACACAGAAATTGCGTCGCTATGAAATACTAGGGTTCCATGACCTCTCCTTCTAAATCGAGTAACGTTTCTATGGAAACGACTGGATTTTCTTTTGGGATACGGTTATCTCATTTCCGATGAACTATTCCTTCTTTACTGCCTCCCTGCCTCCCTCACATTGACGAATTAATACAGAAATTGCGACTCAATGGAATACTATGTGTTCTATGACTTCTCCTTCTAAATCGAACAACGTTTCTATGGAAACGACAGGATTTTCTTATGGGATACGAGTATCTCCTTTCCGATGCACTATTCCGTCTTTACTGCATCCCTCGATCCCTCATATTGACGAACTAGCACAGAAATTGTGTCGCTACGAACTACTATGGGTTCCATGAATTCTCATTCTAAATCGTGTAATATTTCTATGGAAACGATAAGATTAACTTTTGGGATACGAGTATCTCCTTTCCGCTGCACTATTAGTTCATTACTGCATCCCTCGCTCCCTCACATTGACGAATAAACACAGAAATTGCGTCGCTATGAAATAGTATGGGTTCTATAACTTCTAATTCTAAATCGAGTAACGTCTCTATGGAAACGACAGGATTTTCTTTTGGGATACGGGTATCACATTTCCGATGCACGATTCCTTCTTTACTGCATCTCTCGCTCACTCACATTGACGAATTAACACATAAATTGCATCGCTATGAAATACTATGTGTTCTATGTCTTCTCCTTCTAAATCGAGTAACGTTCCTAAGGAAAAGACATGATTTTCATTTGGGATACGTCTATCTCCTTTCCGATGCACTAGTCCTTCTTTTCTGCATCCCTGTCTCCCTCACATTCACGAATTTACACAGAAATTGCGACCCCATTGAATACTATGTGCTCTACGACTTCTCCTTCTAAATCGAGTAAAGTTTCTAAGGAAACGACAGGATGTTCTTGTGGGCTACGAGTATCTCCTTTCCGATGCACTATTCCTTCTTTACTGCATCCCTCGCTCCCTCACATTGACGAATTAACACTGATATTGCGTCGCTATGAAATACTATGTGGTCTATAACTTCTCCTTCTAAATCGAGTATCGTTTCTATTGAGACGACAGGTTTTTCTTTTGGGATACGAGTATCTCCTTTCCGATGCATTATTTCTTCTTTACTGCATCCCTCGCTCCCTCACATTCACGAATTAACACAGCAATTTTGTAGTTATGAAATACTATGGGTTCTATACATCTCCTTCTAAACCGAGTAACGTTTCTATTGAAACGACAGGTTTTTCTTTTCAGATTGGAGTCACTCCTTTCCGATTCACTATTCCGTCTCTACTCCATCCCTCGCTCCCTCACATTGACGAATTAACACAGAAATTTCGTCGCTACGAAATAATTGGGGTTCCATGAATTCTCTTTCTAAATCGTGTAATGTTTCTATGGAAACGACAAAATTATCTTTTGGGATACGAGTTACTCCTTTAACCTGCGCTATTAGTTCATTACTGGATCCCTCGCTCCCTCACATTGTCGCATAAACACAGAAATTGCGTCGCCATGAAATAGTATTTTTTCTATAACTTCTCCTTCTAAATCGAGTAACGTTTCAATGGAAACGACAGGATTTTCTTTTGCGATACGAGTAACTCATTTCCGATGCACAATGCCTTCTGAACTGCATCCCACGCTCCCTCACATTGGCGAATTAACACGGAAATTGCGTCGCTTTGAAATACAATGGGTTCTACGACTTCTCCTTCGAAATCGAGTAACGTTTCTATGGAAACGACAGGATTTTCTTTTGGGATTCGAGTATCCCCTTTCCGATGCACTATTAGTTATTTACTGCATCCCTCGCTCCCTCGCATTGAAGAGTAAGCACAGAAATTGCGTCGCTGTGAAATACTATGGGTTCTATAACTTCTACTATCAAGTCGAGTAACGTTTCTATGGAAACGAGAGGATTTTCTTTTGGGATACGAGTATCTCCTTTCCGTTGTACTATTCCTTCTTTACTGCATCCCCCGCTATATCACATTCACAAATTAACACAGAAATTGCGAGGCTATGAAATACTATGGGTTCTATGACTTCTCTTTGTAAACCGAGTAACGTTTCTATTGAAACCACAGGATTTTCTTTTGGGATAGGAGTCCCTCCTTTGCGATGCACTATTCCGTCTTTACTGCATCCCTCGCTCCCTCACATTGACGAATTAACACAGAAATTGCGTCGCTACGAACTACTATGGGTTCCATGAATTCTCCTTCTAAATCGTGTAATATTTCTATGGAAACGATAAGATTATGTTTTGGGATACGAGTATCTCCTTTCCGCTGCACTATTAGTTCATTACTGCATCCCACGCTCCCTCACTTTGACGAATAAACACAGGAATTGTGTCGCTATGTAATAGTATGGCTTCTATAACTTCTCCTTCTAAATCGAGTAACGGTTCTTTGGAAACGACAGGATTTTCTTTTGGGATACGAGTATCTCATTTCCGATGCACGATTCCTTCTTTACTGCATCTCTCGCTCCCTCACATTGACGAATTAACGCAGAAATTGCGTCGCTATGAAATACTATGGGTTCTATGACTTCTCCTTCTAAATCGAGGAACTTTCTATGGGAACGACAGGATTTTCTTTTGGGATACGAGTATGCCCTTTCCGCTGCACTATTCCTTCTTTACTGCATCTCTCGCTCCCTCACATTGTCGAATTAACACAGAAATTGCGTGGCTATTAAATACTATAGGTTCTATGACATCTCCTTCTAAATCGAGTAACGTTTCTATTGAAACGACAGGATTCTCTTTTGGGATACGAGTATCTCCTTTCCGATGCACTATTCCTTCTTTACTGCATCCCTCGCTCCCTCCCATTCACGAATTAACACAGAAATTTTGTGGCTATGAAATACTAGGGGTTCTATGCCTTCTGCTTGTAAACCGAGTAACGTTTCTATTCAAACGACGGGATTTTCTTTTGCGACAGGAGTCTCTCCTTTCCGATGCACTATTCCTTCTTTACTGCATCCCTCGATCCCTCATATTGACGAACTAACACAGAAATTGTGTCGCTGCGAACAACCATGAGTTCAATGAATTCTCCTTCTTAATGGTGTAATATTACTATGGAAACGATAAGATTATCTATTGGGATACAAGTATCTCCTTTCCGCTGCACTATTAGTACATTACTACATCCCTCGCTCCCTCACATTCACGAATAAACACAGAAATTGCGTCGCTATGAAATAGTAAGTGTTCTATAACTTCTAATTCTAAATCGAGTAACGTTTCTATGGAAACGACAGGATTTCGTTTCGGGATACAACTCTCTCCTTTCCGATGCACTATTCCTTCTTTACTTCATCCCTCGCCCCCTCTTATTGACGAATTAACACATAAATTGCGTCTCTAGGAATTACTATGGGTTCTATGACTTCTCCTTCTAAATCGAGAAACGTTTCGATGGAGACGACTGGATTTTCTTTTGGGATACGAGTATCTCCTTTCCGATGAACTATTCCTTCTTTACTGCATCTCTCGCTCCCTCACATTGACGAATTAACACAGAAATTGCGTCGCTATTTAATACTATGGGTTCTATGACCTCTCCTTCTTAATCGAGTAACGTTTCTATGGTAACGACAGGATTTTCTTTTGGGATACGAGTATCTCCTTTCCGATGCACTATTCCTTCTTTACTGCATCCCTCGCTACCTCACCTTGACGAATTAACACAGAAATTGCGTCGCTATGAAATACTATGGGTTCTATGAATTCTCCTTCTAAATCGAGTAACGTTTCTGTGGAAACGACAGGATTTTCTTTTGGTATACGAGTATCTCCTTTCCGATGCACTATTCCTTCTTTACCGCATCCATCGCTCCCTCACATTGACGAATTAACACAGAAATTGCGTCGCTATGAAATACTAGGGTTCCATGACCTCTCCTTCTAAATCGAGTAACGTTTCTATGGAAACGACTGGATTTTCTTTTGGGATACGGTTATCTCATTTCCGATGAACTATTCCTTCTTTACTGCCTCCCTGCCTCCCTCACATTGACGAATTAATACAGAAATTGCGACTCTATGGAATACTATGTGTTCTATGACTTCTCCTTCTAAATCGAGTAACGTTTCTATGGAAACGACAGGATTTTCTTATGGGATACGAATATCTCCATGCCGATGCCCTATTCCTTCTTACTGCATCCCTCGCACCCTCACTTTGACGAATTAACACAGAATATGCGTCGTTATGAAATACTATGGGTTATATGGCGTCTCCTTCTAAATCGAGTTACATTTCTATGGAGTCGACAGGATTTTCTTTTGGGATACCAGTATCTCCTTTCCGATGCACTATTCCTTCTTTACTGCATCCCTCGCTCCCTCCCATTCACGAATTAACACAGACATTGCGACTCCATGGAATACTATGTGTTCTATGACTTCTCCTTCTAAATCGAGTTACGTTTGTATGGAAACGAAGGATTTTCTTTTGGGATACGTCTATCTTCTTTCCGATGCACTATTCCTTCTTTATTTCATCCCTCGCACTCTCACAGTAACGAATTAAGCCAGAGATGGCGTCGAAATGAAATACTATGGGTTCTATAACTTCTCTTTCTAAATCGAGTTACGTTTCTATTGAAACGACAGGATTATCTTTTGGGATGCGAGTATCTCCTTTCCGATGCACTATTTCTTCTTTACTGCACCCTCGCTCCCCCATATCGACTAATTAACACAGAAATTGCGTCGCTATGATATACAATGGTTTCTACGACTTCTCCTACTAAATCGAGTAACGTTTCAATGGAAACGACAGGATTTTTTTTTTGGGATACGAGTATCTCCTTTCCGATGCACTATTCCCTCTTTACTGCATCTCTCGGTCCCGCACATTGACGAATTAACACAGAAATTGCGTCGCAATGAAATACTATGTGTTCCATGACTCCTCCTTCTAAATCGAGTAACGTTTCTATGGAAACGAAAGGATTTTCTTTTATGATACGAGTACCTCCTCTCCGATGCCATATTAGTTCTTTACTGCATCCCTCGCTCCCTCACATTGACGAATAAGCAGAGAAATTGCGTCGCTATGAAATACTATGGGTTCAATGACTTCTCCTTCTAAATCGAGGAACGTTTCTATGGAAACGACAGGATTTTCTTTTGGTATAAGAGTATCTCCTTTCCGATGCACTATTCCTTCTTTACTGCATCCCCCGCTCCCTCACTTCGCCGAATTAACACAGAAATTGCGTCGCTGTGAATTACTATGTGTTCTAAGACTTCTCCTTCTAAATCGAGTAACGTTCCTATGGAAACGACAGGATTTTCTCTTCGGAGACGTCTATCTCCTTTCCGATGCACTAGTCCTTCTTTACTGCATCCCTGGCTCCCTCACATTCTAGAATTAACACAGAAATTGCGACTCCATGGAATAGTATGTCTTCTATGACTTCTCCTTCTAAATCGAGTAACGTTTCTAAGGAAACCACAGGATTTTCTTATGGGATACGAGTATCTCCTTTCCGATGCACTTTTCCTTCATTACTGCATCCCTCGCTCCCTCACATTGTCGAATTAACACAGAAATTGTGTCGCTATGAATTACTATGGGTTCTATGATTTCTCCTTCAAAATCGAGTTATGATTCTATGGAAACGACAAGATTTTCTTTTGGGATACGAGTATCTCATTTCCGTTGCACTATTCCTTCTTTACTGCATCCCTCGTTCCCTAACATTGACGAATAAACTCAGAAGTAGCGTCGCTATGTAATCCGATGGATTGTATGACTTGTCCTTATAAATCGAGTAACGTTTCCATGGAAACGACAGGATTTTCGTTTGGGATACGAGTATCTCCTTTCCGATGCACTATTAGTTCTTTACTGCATCCCTCGCTCCCACACATTGTCGAATAAGCAGAGAAATTGCGTCGCCATGAAATTCTATGGGTTCTATAATTTCTCCATATAAATCGAGTAACGTTTCTGTGGAAACGACAGGATTTTCTTTTATGATGCGAGTAACTCCTTTCCGATGCACTATTAGTTTTTCACTGCATCCCTCGCTCCCTCACATTGACGAATAAGCAGAGAAATTGCGTCGCCATGACATACTATGGGTTCTATAACTTCTCCATCTAAATCGAGTAACGTTTCTATGGAAACGACAGGATTTTCTTTTATGGTACGAGTACCTCCTCTCCGATGCAATATTAGTTATTTACTGCATCCCTCGCTCCCTCACATTGACGAATAAGCAGAGTCTTGTGGCAGCCAGAGCGAGAGCACCAGCAGCAGCGAGTACTGTTTGTATAAAGCGTTTTTTTACTTATTTGCTGCGCTTAGCTTTTAATTAGTTTTTCTGGGAAAACCTAGCGTAGTTTTCGCGTCTCGTATTTCAGTGAGTGTTTCTTGATTATCAGAGTAGCTCATCAGAAGATTATCTTGGGAATTTGTCACCGTATAGAGTAGGGTAAACATAGTCATGTGTAGGTACTGTGGTTGTTGTGAGCGGACGCAAGGAGAATTGGCCACCCTTCGGGTGCAGGTGGAGGCTTTGTCTGTTAGGCTCATCGAGCTCGAGGCGCAGGCGTCGGCTCGTAGTGGCGTTGGGGCAACTGTGGTGAGACCTATGCCTACTTCGGTGGCCTTGGAATCACATGGAACCCCTGATGTCGCCGCGTCTTCCGGCAGTGAGCATCTTACCGGTCAGCCATCACTCCAGGGTGAATGGCGGACAGTGGTGGGCTCGCGCGTGCCTGGCCGAAAGGCGAAGGTGGGATCTGGCCGCGTGGCAGCTGCCTTACCCCTTTCCAACAGGTACGGGGTGCTTCCTAGTGGTGATGACATCGTTTCCGAGCCACCACAGGATTCCTCGCCTGTTGGACCAGTGGCCGATTCTCCGGCAAGTTCCCGACAGTCACAGAGGGCGGGCCTATTAGTTATAGGGAGCTCCAACGTTAGGCGGGTTATGGAGCCCCTCAGGAAAATAGCGGGTAGGTCGGGGAAGAATGCCAGTGTGCACTCGGTGTGCTTGCCGGGGGGTCTCGTCCGTAATGTGGTGGAGGCCCTTCCGGCAGCTATTGAACGCACTGGGTGTGACCGGCTGCAGATAGTAGCACATGTCGGAACGAATGACGCCTGCCGCTTGGGTTCTGAGGCCATCCTTGGTTCCTTCAGGCGGCTGGCTGATTTGGTGAAGACAACCAGCATCGCACGCGGAGTGCAAGCTGAGCTTAATATCTGCAGCATAGTGCCCAGAGTCGATCGCGGTCCTCTGGTTTGGAGCCGTGTGGAGGGTCTAAACCAGAGGCTCAGACGACTCTGCGACTATAATGGGTGCAAACTCATCGACCTCCGTTATTGGCTGGAGAACTGTAGGGCCCCCCTAGACAGGTCAGGCGTGCACTACACACCGGAAGCAGCTACTAGGGTAGCAGAGTACGTGTGGCGTGCACACGGGGGTTTTTTAGGTTAGAGGGACCCCCCCTTGGGCGAAACGATAAAATACCTGACGGCTTACCAGAGAGGACATTATCATCGTTGATAAAGAACGTCCGTCCTCAGAGACCAAAAACAGGAAAAGTTAACGTAATATTGGTAAACTGCAGGAGTATCCAGGGCAAGGTTCCTGAATTAGTATCTCTTATTGAAGGAAATAGTGCGCATATAGTATTAGGAACGGAAAGTTGGTTAAAACCGGAAGTGAACAGTAACGAAATCCTAGACACAGAATGGAATATATACCGCAAGGATAGGATAAACGCCAATGGTGGAGGAGTATTTATAGCAGTAAAGAATTCAGTAATATCCAGTGAAGTTATTAGCGAATGCGAATGTGAAATTATCTGGGTTAAGTATCAAAGGTGGGTCAGATATGATAGTCGGATGCTTCTATAGACCACCTGCATCAGCAACCGTAGTAGTTGAGCGCCTCAGAGCGAACCTGCAGAACGTCGTGAAGAAGTTTCGTGATCATACTATTGTAATAGGGGGAGACTTCAATCTACCAGGTATAGAATGGGATAGTCACACAATCAGAACTGGAGCCAGGGACAGAGACTCTTGTGACATTATCCTGACTGCCTTGTCCGAGAATTACTTCGTGCAGATAGTTAGAGAACCAACTCGTGAAGCTAACGTTTTAGACCTCATAGCAACAAATAGACCGGAACTTTTCGACTCCGTGAATGTAGAAGAGGGTATCAGTGATCATAAGTCAGTGGTTGCATCAATGACTACAAGTGTAATAAGAAATGCCAAGAAAGGAAGGAAAATATATTTGCTTAACAAGAGTGATAGGGCACAAATCGCAGAATATCTGAGTGACCACCATCAAACGTTCATTTCTGAGGAAGAGGATGTGGAACAAAAATGGAAAAAATTCAGAAACATCGTCCAGTACGCCTTAGATAAGTTCGTACCGACTAAGGTCCAAAGCGAGGGGAAAGATCCACCGTGGTATAACAATCATGTACGAAAGGTACTACGGAAACAAAGAAAGCTTCATCATAGGTTTAAGAGTAGTCGAATCATAGCTCATAAGGAAAAGCTGAACGAAGCGAAAAAGAGCGTAAAGAGAGCAATGAGAGAAGCATTCAACGAATTCGAACATAAAACATTGGCAAACAATCTAAACAAGAACACTAAAAAGTTTTGGTCATATGTAAAATCGGTAAGCGGATCTAAATCCCCTATTCAGTCACTCGTTGACCACGATGGCACCGAAACAGAGGACGACCGAAGAAAGGCAGAAATACTGAATTCAGTGTTCCGAAACTGTTTCACTGCGGAAAATCGTAACACGGTCCCTGACTTCAGCCGTCGCACGGACGCCAAAATGGAAAATATTGAAATAAACGATATCGGAATTGAAAAACAACTGCTATCACTTAGTAGCGGAAAAGCATCCGGACCAGACGAGATACCCTTAAGATTCTACAGTGATTATGCTAAAGAACTTGCCCCCTTTCTATCAGCAATTTATCGTAGATCGCTGGAAGAACGTAAAGTACCTATCGACTGGAAGAAAGCGCAGGTCGTTCCCATTTTCAAGAAGGGCCATAAATCAGATGCGAATAATTATAGGCCTATTTCGCTTACGTCAATCTGTTGTAGAATAATGGAACATGTTTTGTGTTCTCGTATTATGACGTTCTTAGATAATACAAATCTCCTTCATCATAACCAACATGGATTCCGCAAACAGAGATCATGTGAAACTCAGTTCGCCCTATTTGCCCAAGAAATTCACAGTGCCGTAGACACTGGCGAGCAGATTGATGCCGTATTCCTGGACTTCAGGAAGGCATTTGATACGGTTCCGCACTTACGTTTAGTGAAAAAAATACGAGCTTACGGAATATCGGACCAGGTTTGTGATTGGATTCAGGATTTCCTAGAAGAAAGAACACAACATGTCATTCTTAACGGTTCAAAATCTGCAGATGTAGAGGTAATTTCGGGAGTACCGCAGGGAAGCGTGATAGGACCTTTATTGTTTACAATATACATAAATGACTTAGTTGACAACATCGGTAGCTCCGTGAGGCTATTTGCAGATGACACGGTTGTCTACAAGAAAGTAGCAACATCAGAAGACTCGTACGTACTCCAGGAGGACCTGCAGAGGATTAATGCATGGTGCGACAGCTGGCAGCTTTCCCTAAACGTAGATAAATGTAATATAATGCGCATACATAGGGGCAGAAATCCATTCCAGTACGATTATGCCATAGGTGGTAAATCATTGGAAGCGGTAACGACCGTAAAATACTTAGGAGTTACTATCCGGAGCGATCTGAAGTGGAATGATCACATAAAACAAATAGTGGGAAAAGCTGGCGCCAGGTTGAGATTCACAGGAAGAATTCTAAGAAAATGTGACTCATCGACGAAAGAAGTAGCTTACAAAACGCTTGTTCGTCCGATTCTTGAGTATTGCTCATCAGTATGGGACCCTTACCAGGTTGGATTAATAGAAGAGATCCAGCGAAAAGCAGCGCGATTCGTCATGGGGACATTTAGTCAGCGCGAGAGCGTTACGGAGATGCTGAACAAGCTCCAGTGGCGGACACTTCAAGAAAGGCGTTACGCAATACGGAGAGGTTTATTATCGAAATTACGAGAGAACACATTCCGGGAAGAGATGGGCAACATATTACTACCGCCCACATATATCTGGCGTAATGATCACAACTAAAAGATCCGAGAAATTAGAGCAAATACGGAGACTTACAAGCAGTCGTTCTTCCCACGCACATTTCGTGAATGGAACAGGGAAGGGGGGATCAGATAGTGGTACAATAAGTACCCTCCGCCACACACCGTAAGGTGGCTCGCGGAGTATAGATGTAGATGTACATGTAGATGTAGTAATTGCGTCGCTATGAAATACTATGTGTTCTATGACTTCTCCTTCTAAATCGAGTAACGTTTCTATGGAAACGACAGGATTTTCTTATGGTATGCGAGTATCTCCTTGCCGATGCACTATTTCTTCTTTACTGCATCCCTCGCTCCCTCACATTGACGAATTAACACTGATATTGCGTCGCTATGAAATATCATGTGTTCTATAACTTCTCCTTCAAAATCGAGTAACGTTTCTATTGAAACGACAGGTATTTCTTTTGGGATACGAGTATCTCCTTTCCGATGAATTGTTTCTTCTTTACTGCATCCCTCGCTCCCTCACATTGACGAATTAACAATGAAATTGCGTCTCCATAAAATACTATGGATTCTATGACTTCTCCTTCTAAGTCGAGTAACGTTTCTATGGAAACGACAGGATTTTCCTTTGAGATACGTGTATCTCTTTTCCGATGCACTATTCCTACTTTACTGCATCCTTCGTTCCCTAACATTGACGAATAAGTTCAGAAATTGCGTCGCTATGAAATCCGATGGATTCTATGACTTCTCCTTCTAAATCGTGTAACCTTTCTATGGAAACGACAGGATTTTCGTTTGGGAAACGAGTATCTCCTTTCCGATGCACTATTCCTTCCTTACTCCATCCCTGGCTCCATCACATTCACGAATTAACACAGAAATTGCGACGCTATGGAATACTATGTGCTCTATGACTTCTCCTTCTAAATCGAGTAACGTTTCTATGGAAAGGACAGGATTTTCTTTTCGGATTTGAGTATCACCTTTCCGATGCACTATTCCCTCTTTATTGCATCCCTCGCACCCTCACATTGACGAATTAACACAGTGGTTGCGTCGCTATGAAATACTATATGTTCTATAACTTCTCTCTCTAAATCGAGTAACCTTTCTATTGAAACGACAGGATTTTCTTTTGGGATACGAGTATCTCCTTTCCGATGCCCTATTCCTTCTTTACTGCATCCCTGCCTCCCTCACATTCATGAAATAACACAGAAATAGCGACTCCATGGAATACTATGTGTTCTATGGCTTCTCCTTCTAAATCGAGTTACGTTTCTATGGAAACGAGAGGATTTTCTTTTGGCATACGTCTATCTCCTTTTCGATGCACTATTCCTTCTTTATTGCATCCCTCGCACTCACACATTGACGAATTAACCCAGAAATTGCGTCGAAATGAAATACTATGGGTTCTATAACTTCCCTTTCTAAATCGAATCACGTTTCTATTGAAACGACAGGATTTTCTTTTGGGATACGGGTATCTCCTTACCGATGCACTATTTCTTCTTTACTGCATCCCTCGCTCCCTCATATTGACTAATTAACACAGAAATTCCGTCGCTATGATATACTATGGGTTCTACGACTTCCCCTACTAAATCGAGTAACGTTTAAATGGAAACGACAGGATTTTCTTTTGGGATACGAGTATTTCCTTTCCGATGCACTATTCCCTCTTTACTGCATCTCTCGCTCCCGCACATTGACGAATTAACACAGAAATTGCGTCGCAATGAAATACTATATGTTCTATAACTTCTCCTTCTAAATCGAGTAACGTGTATATGGAAACGACAGGATTTTCTTTTGGGATACGAGTATCTCCTTTCCGATGAACTATTCCTTCTTTACTGCATCCCTGGCTCCCTCACATTGACGAATTAATACAGAAATTGCGACTCTATTGAATCCTATGTGTTCTATGACATCTCCTTCTAAATCGAGTAACGTTTCTAAATAAACGACAGGAATTTCTTATGGGATACGAGTATCTCCTTTCCGATGCACTATTCCTTCTTTACTGCATTTCTCGCTCCCTCACATTGACGAATTAACACAGAAATTGCGTCGCTATGAAATACTAAGGGTTCTACGACTTCTCCTTCTAAATCGAGTAACGTTTCAATGGAAACGACTGGATTTTCTTTTGGGATACGAGTAACTCCTTTCCGATGCACTATTCCCTCTTTACTGCATCTCTCGCTCCCGCACATTGACGAATTAACACAGAAATTGCGTCGCTATGAAATACTATATGTTCTATAACTTCTCTCTCTAAATCGAGTAACGTTTCTATTGAAACGACAGGATTTTCTTTTGGGATACGAGTACCTCCTTTCCGATGCACTATTCCTTCTTTACTGCATCCCTCGCTCCCTCACATTGACGAATTAACACAGAAATTGCGTCGCTATGAAATACTAGGTGTTCTATGACTTCTCCTTCTAAATCGAGTAACGTTTCTATGGAAACGACAGGATTTTCTTTTAGTATAGGAGTATCTCCTTGCCGATGCACTATTCCTTCTTTACTGCATCCCTCGGTCCCTCACATTGACGAATTATCACAGAAATTGCGTCGTTATGAAATAATATGGGTTATATGACGTCTTCTTCTAAATCGAGATACATTTCTATGGAGACGCAGGATTTTCTTTTGGGATACGTCTATCTCCTTTCCGATGCACTATTCCTTCTTTATTGCATCCCTCGCACTCTCACATTGTCGAATTAACCCAGAAATTGCGTCGAAATGAAATACTATGGGTTCTATAACTTCTCTTTCTAAATCGAGTAACGTTTCCATTGAAACGACAGGATTTTCTTTTGGGATACGAGTATCTCCTTACCGATGCACTATTTCTTCTTTACTGCATCCCTCCCTCCCTCCCTCATATTGACTAATTAACACAGAAATTGCGTCGCAATGATATACTATGGGTTCTACGACTTCTCCTTCTAAATCGAATAACGTTTCAATGGAAACGACTGGATTTTCTTTTGGGATACGAGTAACTCCTTTCCGATGCACTATTCCCTCTTTACTGCATCTCTCGCTCCCGCACATTGACGAATTAACACAGAAATTGCGTCGCTATGAAATACTATGTGTTCCATGACTTCTCCTTCTAAATCAAGTAACGTTTCTATGGAAACGACAGGATTTTCTTTTAGGATCGAGTACCTCCTCTCCGATGCAATATTAGTTATTTACTTTATCCCTCGCTCCCTCACATTGACGAACAAGCAGAGTAATTGCGTCGCTATGAAATACTATGTGTTCTATGACTTCTCCTTCTAAATCGAGTAACGTTTCTATGGAAACGACAGGATTTTCTTATGGTATACGAGTATCTCCTTGCCGAAGCACTATTCCTTCTTTACTGCATCCCTCGCTCCCTCACATTGACGAATTAACACTGATATTGCGTCGCTATGAAATACCATGTGTTCTATAACTTCTCCTTCAAAATCGAGTAACGTTTCTATTGAAACGACAGGTATTTCTTTTGGGATACGAGTATCTCCTTTCCGATGAATTATTTCTTCTTTACAGCATCCCTCGCTCCCTCACATTGACCAATTAACAATGAAGTTGCGTCTACATAAAATACTATGAATTCTATGACTTCTCCTTCTAAATCAAGTAACGTTTCTATGGAAACGAGAGGATTTTCCTTTGAGATACATGTATCTCTTTTCCGATTCACTATTCCTACTTTACTGCATCCTTCGTTCCCTAACATTGACAAATAAGCTCAAAAATTGCGTCGCTATGAAATCCGATGGATTCTATGACTTCTCCTTCTAAATCGTGTAACGTTTCTATGGAAACGACAGGATTTTCGTTTGGGAAACGAGTATCTCCTTTCCGATGCACTATTCCTTCCTTACTCCATCCCTCGCTCCATCACATTGACGAATTAACACAGAAATTGCGTCGCTATGAAATACTATGGGTTCTATGACTTCTCATTTTAAATCGAGTAACGTTTCTATGGAAACGACAGGATTTTCTAATGGATACGAGTATCTCCTTTGCGATGCACTATTCCTTCTTTACTGCATCCCTCGCTCCCTCACATTGACGAATTAACACAGAAATTGCGTCGCTATGAAATACTAGGGGTTCTATTACTTCTCCTTCTAAATCGAGTAACGTTTCTATGGAAACGACAGGATTTTCTTTTAGTATAGGAGTATCTCATTGCCGATGCACTATTCCTTCTTTACTGCATCCCTCGGTCCCTCACATTGACGAATTATCACAGAAATTGCGTCGTTATGAAATAATATGGGTTATATGACGTCTTCTTCTAAATCGAGCTACATTTCTATGGAGACGCAGGATTTTCTTTTGGGATACATCTATCTCCTTTCCGATGCACTATTCCTTTTTTATTGCATCCCTCGCACTCTCACATTGACGAATTAACCCAGAAATTGCGTCGAAATGAAATACTATGGGTTCTATAACTTCTCTTTCTAAATCGAGAAACGTTTCCATTGAAACGACAGGATTTTCTTTTGGGATACGAGTACCTCCTTACCGATGCACTATTTCTTCTTTACTGCATCCCTCCCTCCCTCATATTGACTAATTAACACAGAAATTGCGTCGCAATGATATACTATGGGTTCTACGACTTCTCCTTCTAAATCGAGTTACGTTTCAATGGAAATGACAGGATTTTCTTTTGGGATACGAGTATTTCCTTTCCGATGCACTATTCCCTCTTTACTGCATCTCTCGCTCCCGCACATTGTCGAATTAACACAGAAATTGCGTCGCTATGAAATACTATGTGTTCCATGACTTCTCCTTCTAAATCGAGTTACGTTTCTATGGAAACGACATGATTTTCTTTTATGATACGAGTACCTCTTTTCCGATGCAATATTAGTTCCTTACTGCATCCCTCGCTCCCTCACAATGACGAATAAGCTGAGAAATTGCGTCGCTATGAAATATTATGGATTCTGGCTTCCCCTTCTAAATGGAGTAACGTTTCAATGGAAACGACAGGATTTTCTTTTGGGATACGAGTATCTCCTTTCCGATGCACTATTCCTTCTTTACTGCATCCCTGGCTCCGTAACATTGCCGAATTAACACAGATTTGCGACTCTATGGAAAACGATCTGCTGTATGACTTCTCCATCCCAATTGAGTAACGTTTCTATGGAAACGATAGGATTTTCTTATGGGATACGTGTATCTCCTTGTTGACGAACTATTCCTTCTTTACTGCATTCCTCGCTCCCTCACATTGACGAATTAACATAGAAATTGCATCGCTATGAAATACTATAGGTTCTATGACTTCTCCTTCAAAATCGAGTAACGTTTCTATGGAAACGACATTATGTTCTTTTGTGATACGACTATCTCCTTTCCGATGCACTATTCCTTCTTTACTGCATCCCTCGATCCCTCGCATTGACGAATTAACACAGAATTTGCGTCCCTATGAAATACTATGGGTTCTATGACTTCTCCTTCTGAATCGAGGGACCTCTCTATGCAAACGACAGGATATATTTTTGGGATACGAGTATCATCTTTCCGATGCCCTATTCTTACTTTACTGCATCCCTCGTTCCCTCACATTGACGAATAAGCACAGAAATTGCGTCGCGATGAAATCCTATGGGTTCAATGACTTCTCCTTCTAAATCGAGTAACGTTTCTATGGATACGACAGGATTTTCTTTTGGTATACGAGTATCTCCTTTCCGATGCACTATTCCTTCTTTACTGCATCCCTCGCTCCCTCACATTGACGAATTAACACAGATATTGCGTTGCTATCATATACTATGGGTTCATGACATCTTCTTCTAAATCGAGTAACGTTTCTATGGAAACGGAAGGATTTTCATGTGGGATGCGACTATCTCCTTTTCGATGCACTGTACCCTCTTTGTTGCATCCCTCGCTCCCTCACATTGACGAATTAACTCAGAAATAGCGTCGCTATGAAATACTATGGGTTGTACGACTTCTCCTTGTAAAACGAGTAACTTTTCTATGGAAACGACAGGATTTTCTTTTGGGATACGGGTATCTCCTTTCCGATGCACTATTCCTTCTTTACTGCATCTCTCGCTCCCTCACATTGACGAATTAACACAGAAATTGCGACGTTATGGAATACTAACTGTGCTGTGACTTCTCTATCTAAATCGAGTAACGTTTCTATGGAAACGACAGGATTTTCTTTTGGGATACGAGTATCTCCTTTCCGATGCACTATTCCTTCTTTACAGCATCCCTCGTTCCCTCACATTGACGAATAAGCACAGAAATTGCGTCGCTATGAAATACTATGGGTTCTAAGACTTCTCCTTCTAAATCGAGTAATGTTCCTATGGAAACGATAGGATTTTCTTTTGGGATACGACTATCTCCTATCCGACGCACTATTCATTCTTTACTGCATCCCTCGCTCCCTCACATTGACGAATTAACACAGAAATTGCGTCGCAATGAAATACTATGAGTTCTATGACTTCTCCTTCTAAATTTAGTAACGATTCAATGGAAACGACAGGATTTTCTTTTGGTATAGGAGTATCTCCTTTCCGAAGCACTATTCCTTCTTTACTGCATCCCTCGCTTCCTCACATTGACGAATTAACACAGAAATTGCGTCGCTATGATATACTATGGGTTCTATGACTTCTCCTTCTAAATCGAGTAACGTTTCTATGGCAACGTCAGGATTTTCTATTGGGATACGTGTATCTCCTTTCCGATGCGCTATTCCCTCTTAACTGCATCCCTCGCTCCCTCACATAGGCAAATTAACACAGAAATTACGTCGCTATGAAATACCATTGGTTCTAAGACATCTCCTTCTAAATCGAGTAACATTTCTATCGAAACAACAGGATTTTCTTTTACGATACGAGTATCTCCTTTCCGATGCACTATTCCTTCTTTACTGCATCCCTCGTTCCCTCAGATTGACTAATTAACACAGAAATTGCGTCGCTATGATATACTATGGGTTCTACGACTTCTCCTTCTAAATCGAGTAACGTTTCAATGGAAACGACAGGATTTTCCTTTGGGATACGAGTATCTCCTTTCCGATGCACTATTCCCTCTTCACTGCATCTCTCGCTCCCGCACCCTGTCGAATTAACACAGAAATTGCGTCGCTATGAAATACTATGTGTTCCATGACTTCTCCTTCTAAATCGAGTAGCGTTTCTATGGAAACGACCGGATTTTCTTTTGGTATGAGAGTATCTCTTTTCCGATGCACTATTCCTTCTTTACTGCATCCCTCGCTCCCTCACATTAACGAATTAACGCAGAAATTTCGTCGCTATGAAATACTACGGGTTCGATGACTTCTCCTTCTAAATCGAGTAACGTTTCAATGGAAACGACAGGATTTTCTTTTGGGATACGAGTATCTCCTTTCCGATGCACTATTCCTTCTGTACTGCATCCCTGGCTCCGTAACATTGACGAATTAACACAGATTTGCGACTCTATGGAATACGATCTGCTCTATGACTTCTCCTTCCAAACTGAGTAACGTTTCTATGGAAACAATAGGATTTTCTTATGGGATACGAGTATCTCCTTGTTGATGAACTATTCCTTCTTTACTGCATCCCTCGCTCCCTCACATTGACGAATTAACATAGAAATTGCATCGCTATGAAATACTATGGGTTCTATGACTTCTCCTTCAAAATCGAGTAACGTTTCTATGGAAACGACATTATGTTCTTTTGTGATACGACTATCTCCTTTCCGATGCACTATTCCTTCTTTACTGCATCTCTCGATCCCTCACATTGACGAATTAACACAGAATTTGCGTCCCTATGAAATACTATGGTTTCTATGACTTCTCCTTCTAAATCGAGTGACCTTTCTATGCAAACGACAGGATATATTTTTGGGATACGAGTATCATCTTTCCGATGCCTTATTCTTACTTTACTGCATCCCTCGTTCCCTCACATTGACGAATAAGCACAGAAATTGCGTCGCGATGAAATCTTATGGGTTCAATGACTTCTCCTTCTAAATCGAGTAAAGTTTCTATGGATACGACAGGATATAAAGGCACAATTGCATGCCGAGCGTTAGTTTCCGCGGAAACGCGAAATACTAATTAAATAAATAATCAGTGACAAATAAATAAAGCCTATGGCACACAACTGCAGCGCTGTGTCGCTGATAAAACAAAAGCACAATTACGTTACTCTTATGTTTGATTAAGAAAAGAGAGCTCTGGTAGAAGTGGGGGAGAAGCACGAATTTTATTTTATTGTCTGGCACACCGCCATATTTCATGTTATAGAAGAATACTGGGAGTTGCAACCACACTAGGCACTAGATTCTGTAAAGAATTTATATTTATAAAAGTAAGTAGTATTATGAACTGTAGGCTTATTCATTGAATATATCTGATTTAACTAACTGTGTAACGTTTTCATGTTTAGTAGACAATCACCTCTGTACGACGTATTGGCATGGCTGGCAAATTATTGTAATATTGAGATTTAGATTATGAGTCCGCACCTACCGCAGCAGTCTTTGGAAACGATTTAATTACGAAGTCCGATTATTTCAGTTTTATTTCACGGTCAACCACGAGTAACGTTGCCTTTACGAAAAAGCTATTGTCAAGCGTCTGATAACAAATAATTAAACGTCCACGTTCCAGATAAGCAAAATATTAATTACAATTGCAATCACAATCACCATCATACAGATAGAATAATTAATATTTAAATGACAATATATATTTTTTTTTTTATTTTAATTATTTTATATTGGCGACTGCGTGTCGGACTCGTTATTTTGTCATTTGTTACATTGTTCTCTTTGTTTCATGTAAAAAATCAACTTTCAGGACCTGGACGTCAACGTATGAGAGATAACAAAATCTGAAGATATTTTCCAATTCTGAAATTTTGCCAGAAGACGCAAAGAAGCTTCCAGCAAAATAAGGTAAGACGCAGCATCTTTGCATTAGCAGGCTTGACCAGACGTATAATTCAGTGTATTAGCTTTTCAGTAAATTCTGTAGTGTTTCTTTTCTGCATAACAGTTTCAGTGATAAATTTCATTCTCAGTACTTTTCCCTAAACAATAACGTATGCAACAATACCAATACAAGAGTGTACAATATGGCCGACTTCTGTACGATATCATGTAACATGGCCAGCAGCCATTACCAATAATCTCAAATTCAGTTTATATTTTTAAATTAACAGACAGCCATTGTTGCTACGAGCGATTCATGCTCAACTACATTTTATTTTAAAATCAGTGTCAAAAATTTTCTTGAAACATATATCACGTGTGGCATGGTAATAACTAGAAAACAATACGCAAAAATGGAACAGCAATGACGTACTATTCAGACGCAATCCGACTCGGACGTGAGACAAGTGTTAGAAAATGACTTTACGACAGCAACCGGTAGTGACGATTCATCAAACATTGACGCAAGTGTTGACGCAAGTGTTGACGAAAATTTTGACAATAGGCCGTCCACTACAAAAATTTCAAAATCTCAATCAGAGCCCATGTTAATGCATGACGTCACGTCTAATGACGCGGCGGGGGCAGAGACCTTGCAAACGGTAAACATTGCCGACATGTTACAAATGCTAATGAAACAAAACGCAGAAAATATGGCAACCATAAGGAAACAGAACGCCGAAAACATGGCAACCTTAAAGGCACAATTAGAGACACAAAATGAACAGTTAAAAACACAAAACGACGAAATCAAATCTGATCTCATAGCAATCAAGATAGGTAATGACACTTTGTGTAAACGTGTGGAACTTATAGACGCCACACTGATCAAACAGATGACTGAACTCAGTACTAAATTTTCCCAGCTTAATACGAGACAAGAAAAGACTACAACTGACGTAGCACTTTTACAGACACAAGTAAAAAACCTTAATGTCACGTGTGAAGTTCTTACTGAACAAATTCAAACATATCCTTCAGTACATGACAACCTTGAAAAACGAATTACTGACGTACAGAATAAATTGGACAATGTTGAACAACACCTGACTGACATCTTACAATCAGATGCCACAGCTCATTTTCAAAATATTAATAAAGAATTTAATGATTGGGTTGAGAACAAAGACAAACATTTTGATAGATGCTTACGTGAAAATTTACCAACAATTGTGCACGACTCCGTAGCGCAATACATTACTAATAACAAACCGCTGATCAGTGACGCAGTACAATCCGTCACTGCACCCATGAGACAATTCACCGATCAACTACAGTCTGAATGTAACGAAAATATCAGTCAAAATGTACAGTTCAGAAACCAATATACATTCGAGTATGATACACACATTCCGCACACGACAAATACACAAGAACAAAACACACCACGACTACAACACATACCACGATGTGGAAACACAAACACAAGCTATTATCATGGTAAACCACAGCAACATTATCGTAATTACTCGCCAGCTGAACATACCAGTAATTACAGTGGAATAAATCCATATCACAATGCGAAGGAAGATGAAAGCTTAATGAAACACAGGCAATTTCAGATTTTTATCCCAGAAAAACGAACCATTCATCCGGTGATTTTTCTTAAATCTTTTAGTAACGCATTTCCACGCACTTGGAGTGACCGGAAAAAGATTTCATATATTGTCGGTTACATCCAAGGCGATGCAGCTGTCTGGGCATACAGTCAAGCTGACGTATGTACCACGTACAGTGAGTTTGAGCGTGCTTTTCTGAACAAATTCTGGTCGCAATCCGTCCAGGAGCGACTCAGAAGACAAATTTTAGAACCTGAAACTTTTAACAGTAAAAATGGTAACTTACGCAGATATTTTGAAAAATACTTGAACATGGGACACTTTTTAGACGAACCAGTCGCAACGCGTGATATACTCCGAGCGTTGAAGGCCAAATTGCCTTTCAACCTTAAGGAAAAACTTCTACATATCCCGGATGACGATTCAGATTATTTTTTAACAGCTTTAGATTCGGTTGACATGTTACTTGAAGATCAGCGCTTCGCGCGGCAAAACAGCAGCCACAATGTTTACACTAGTGGTATGCAAAACATGCAGGCTTGCCAACACAATTCTGGCGCGCCCACAGTTGGATACGCGGTACAACAAAAACAGCAAACTCACATGCCGTCTCAGTACGGAAATCAAAATCAACACGCGTATTCCAATACAAACAATAGTTACAACAGTAATAACATTTCATGCGGCAATCCATACAAAAGGCATCGCGGTAATAACTACAACGGGAACAACGTATACAAAGGTAATAACAAAAACACAAACAGAAATAGAAATAATAATAACTACGAGCCAAGACAGCATCAAGGTTGGACTCGTAACGATCAGTACTTTCATTCAAACTCTGCTTTACCACGGCAGCCACCAGGACAAAATTGGAGCATACCTTACGACCGACAGGTAAGTTATAAAGCGCAACAGCAACAACAACCGCAAAAGTTTGGAGATCATAATAGGCAATATCCGAATGTGAATATAATAGAAATGACACCTGATGCACAACCTCAATCTGTGTCAGTACCTAGTACAAATGCTAATCCAACAAACTAGAAACAGTCACTACTTTGCCCCAGGTCGTGGCTGAAGAATTCTTGGGGGGCGACTTCAATGTTAATCAATTATTTGACACCACACTTGAACAACAGAATAATGATATGCCGAATAATTCTAAACAAAAACTACCTGTTTTATTTATAAGATACAACCACAATAACAATATATCAGATGAACTTTTACAAGACAGTACACAATGTCGTTTAAACACAAATGAAATTGTTTTAGCATCTACTACTGGTGTAGTAGGTGGGATTCCAACTACTATTATCCTAGATACAGGTGCAGCTGTGAGCGTTTTGTCTTTTAATTTCTATAAAAAGATGTGTGAATTGGAACCTGTGCCTGAGTTTCCTGCCCAAAACTGTAAAATAACTACTGCACTAGGTAATAAGTCATGTAGGGTTACGAAGCAAGTTTTTGTAAACGTTAAAATAGGTAATGGAACCGTACAATGGCCATTCCTGGTTGTACAAAACCTTGTGACAAATTGCATATTAGGAATAGATATTATGAGCGAGAAGGACTGCATTATAGACTTCTCCAAAGGTAAATGTATTTTAAATGATAAAAGCAGGGTAATTATTATTGATTTGGACAGGAGAACTCTAAAGCATGACAAACACTGTACAGGGTACAAGGTTCAGTTAGTACTTGACAATGACATTCAAGACATGCAAACACACTCATCTGACACAGAGCTAATGGACTTGAAAACATTGCTTGATCATAAGATAAGTGAAGCTACAGCTCTCAGTGTACATGAACGTATAAAACTACAGGAAGTGTTATCCAAATATTTACAAGTTTTTACCAAACGATTAGGTGTTATCAACACGTATGTGTACAAGATTGAAGTTAAGTCTCACAAGATCTTCTACCATAAGACATATAACGTACCGTTATCTCAACGACCTGCTGTGTGGCAAGAATTAAAACAAATGTTAGACTGGAAGGTCATTGAACCATCCACCTCACCTTATTGTAGTCCTCTACTTGTTGTCAAAAAATCAAATGGAAGCATTAGGTTAGTGTTAGACGCACGAGCTATTAATGAAATAATTTTACCGGTTCACACAAAACCTGAAAATTTAGAAGAGCAATTACAGAAATTTCTAGATGCAAAATATTTTTCCACAATAGATCTCGCTAATTCGTTTTGGCAGGTGGGTATCACTCCTGATTCTCGGAAATATACTGCATTTATGTTCGGGGGGCGAACCTATCAGTTTTGTGTTCTACCCTTCGGACTGAATGTCAGCTCTGGGGTATTCATTACAGGCCTGGATACCGTGCTTGGCGACGATTTAGTTGAGACAGTCACACACTATGTAGATGATATACTGATAGCTACACAATCTTGGAATGAACACGTTGACACACTTCAAAGAATTTTAGAAAAAATTGCACAAGCTGGAGTCACAGCCAACCTAAGAAAATCAAAGTTTGGTTGCAGTGAGATAAAGTATTTAGGACATATCATTAATTCACGGGGCATACGTCCGGATCCCAGTAAATTAGATGCTATCAGAAACTTTCCTAGCCCTCGAACTAAAAAGCAGTTAAAATCATTCCTTGGGCTATTTTCATTTTTCAGACGTTTTTTGCCACAACCACTTTTGAACAGTAAACATCTGCTAAATCTACTCAGAAAGAATCAAGTTTGGATCTGGTCGGAATAGTGCCAGAATGACTTTAATACAATTAAACATGCTTTAGTGAATGCTAACATATTGAGCCATCCAGATTTCAATTTAGATTTTTGAATGACTTGTGACGCTTCACGTACTGGCTTGGGCTGTTGCCTATTTCAAGTTGTAAAGAATAAAGAGGAGGAACAGATAAGAATTATTGGGTTTGCGAGTCGCACTCTAACTGAATGTGAGCGTACATACTCCACTACTGAGTTAGAAACACTTTCCATAGTATGGGCATTCAAGAAATTCAATTATTATTTATTTGGAAAACATACAGTAATTTACACCGATCACCAGGCCCTGACATTTTTGTTAACTTGTAAACTTGTACATCCTAGACTATCACGATGGGCAGTTACACTTCAGAACTACTCTTTTGAAATTAAGTACATAAGAGGTAATGACAACACCATTGCAGACACTTTGTCTAGACTTCCACAAGGTACGAATGATACCAACAGTGACTTAGAAAATATAAATGACTACAGGATTCTCTTAATGCAAGACAAGCAGTATCACCAATATTATATTGATATGTGCAGAAACATGGCTGAATTACAAAAATCTGATCCTCACTGGTATAAGATAATAACATTACTGGTAGAAAAACACAATCATCCTTTGACTAAGTATTACAAGTTACACAATGATGTGCTATTTTATCGACGACATCCAAATGCTACTAACTGGTGTGTATGCATTCCCAAAGAGTCTGAACGTAATTTAATTTGGCACACACACTTAGTTTGGGGTCATTATGGGACAAAAAAGTGTTTAGCGAAGCTCAGTACATACTGTTATTTTAGCAATATGAGAAGAAAAATTTACAGGGAACTGAAAACATGTGTCATATGTCAAAAATCAAAACCTCAGAATTTATCCACAAAAACAGATTTACATTCTATTTTACCCAGTAAACCCCTGGAAATACTGTGTACTGACATCAGTGGACCGCATCCAGCAAGCTCTGGAGGCGTCAAATATATCTTAGCTTTTTACGATATATTTTCTAAACATGTAAAACTTTATGCTTTAAAATCCGCCACTGCAAATGCTATAATAAGAAGACTCTCAAGTGATTATCTGACGCACGTGGGAAAACCTAAAGCAATTCTATCAGATAATGCAGCATACTACTCTGGGTACAAATGGAGAAATTTCTTGAAGGACAATAACATTAAAAGTATATTTATTTCGAGGTTTAGTCCACAATGTAACGCGACTGAGAGACTTTTCCGAGAATTAAATCGATTCATGAGGACCTATATTTCATCAAAACATACTAATTGGGTGTCCTACCTAAGTCTTTTCGAAGACGTACACAATAACTTAAATATTTACGATACGAATTACACACCTAACGAGATCATGTTCAATTGCAAACAGAACGATCAGTGGATAGAACCATTACCTAAGTTGTCAGACAAGGAAATCACACCTGAACAGAAAATAAAAGAAGTATTGACTACATTGACACATCACGCACAAATACGAAACAAACATCACAGAAACATAATAGAAAGAAAACAAAAATTCGAGGTAGGAATGCTTGTACTACTTCGTACTCATCATAAATCTGTAGCACTCAAACGACGCAACGCTAAGTGGCGTCTGCTATATGAAGGACCTTATATAATTGTTAACATACCGCATCCTGGTGCGTATCTGTTACAACATCCTAGAACTAACAAAATTATTGGGCTATACGCACACCGAGATCTTAGAGCATTTCATGCTGAATAATGTCAAAGTCATACCCATCAAAATATTGCTAAGCAACTCGAAAAACTCTGTTGTTACAACACAGATAATAAGTAGTATAGAAATTTTCATTTCAGCGGTTCCAGTGACGCAGTTGAAGACAGAAGAACTCTTCTTTCAACGCGTGCCTCCACCTGAAAGACGGAATATTAAAGTAACATTTATGATTACGTAGCAGTGGATGACATATTAATTTTTCACGGAACATCTGTTACTGAAGGTACCACTGACTTGGTGTGACACCTGACGAACTGAGAGACGTCATCTGTGAAGCGATCTTTTACTTTGAGAAATAGATTAGACGCACATCTCTCAACACGAAAAGCATCTATCAGTAGTCAAGGCCACACAGACACTCTACACACACGCACAAAACGCGAGGAATCGAACATTTTCTCTCTTTTACTATTTTGAATATTTATTGAGTAGTGAAAACGCCTGGTCTTGCCTACTGATGTAATGAATGTTGTGTCTAACCTATCTTAATTTCAGATGGCATCACAAAAAACATCGATAATATCCCAGCAAAACCGCTAAAGAGGATGTAAATATCTGCAATTCATGTAATCAAATGTGACACAATGTAATAACCTATAGCGATGTAATGATGATGTAAACATGTTTATGTGCAACTATATTATGTTTATGCTAAGAAAATATGTGACGTGTGTATGTATAATTACTTATTTTTTAAACTGATGTATCATGTAACTGTTACTATGTAAAAATTTTAACAAAACGAGTGCCAAAAAGACATTGCATAGTGAACCACTGTTCACGGACATTAACGAACATTACTAACTCTGCAACTACGCGGAAACCTATGTGAAAGAAACTGTTAATGCCATTCATTATGCAGCGTATCTATGTAAACGCGATGAACGATTTCCTTGATTAATAACTACGAACATTTAGGTGAGCAATATTCAGCAGAAAACTGAAAATGTGAAGTGCATAATTCGTGCATCGTCTAGTGATATTACTACAGTACCCAACTTCAAGATGTTAACTGGATAAAATGGACACAAAGTGCCTGTCCAGAAAACAACACGACGGGTGGAAGAATTTTGGTTGGAACTTCAGGGAATGAAATGTTCTCGAAATGTAACGGACACTCTTACCTGGACTGTCCAACGATCGACGCCAGCTATGTGCCGTCCGAGGTTCTGCAACCAAGCTTCCACGGAATGTAAAAAACGAACTGCACGTGGACTAATTACTCGACGGGTCACGTCTGATCTGTAATAAGCAATGCTTTTAGTCACAACGAACTGCATCACTACGACTATAATGGAAATGGGAAATGGGCACGCTTAGGTATTAATCACGTTGTTATACAACAATGTTACTGTGATCAAAAAACTTTACCACGACGATACTAACCTGTAAAAAAAAATTATTGTGCAGCGGATGAATATGAACTGTAATAACGACACGATGTGTATAGGTCAACGCACCTGAAAAATACGGACATTTTTCTTTGAAGTATTTCAAAACAATACTATGTAACTAAGAACATTCAACAATCTAAGTTGTATTGTGTTATAACAAATATTGTAAATTTAAAACTAAGTTACCTGTCATAGAATGTAGTCTTCATATGTAATCTTGGTTGAATATTTTCTTTGTGCAACGACTGAGAAACGCGCGCACACGAACAATATGAACTGCAATACTGTGCCGCGTGATCTAACTGTACGATATAACGGCAGTGCCGCAGTTACACAGACGCTTCTGCGCATGCGCGCACTCTATCTGCCAACATTAGAACTTTTACGGCGCACCCGCGTCATTCAAATTTTGTATATAATGTATATAATATGTATAATGTAGGTCATGTAAATAGTTGTAGGTAACTTAGATTTTCTTGTGCCTTTAGGTGAGTTGCTCGCCTACAGGTGTGTCCTTTCGCCTCGCAATTCAGGGGGCAATATAAAGGCACATTTGCATGCCGAGCGTGAGTTTCCGCGGAAACGCGAAATACTAATTAAATAAATAATCAGTGACAAATAAATAAAGCCTATGGCACACAACTGCAGCGCTGTGTCGCTGATAAAACAAAAGCACAATTACGTTACTCTTATGTTTGATTAAGAAAAGAGAGCTCTGGTAGAAGTGGGGGAGAAGCACGAATTTTATTTTATTGTCTGGCACACCGCCATATTTCATGTTATAGAAGAATACTGCGAGTTGCAACCACACTAGGCACTCGATTCTGTAAAGAATTTATATTTATAAAAGTAAGTAGGATTATGAACTGTAGGCTTATTCATTGAATATATCTGATTTAACTAACTGTGTAACTTTTTTATGTTTAGTAGACAATCACCTCTGTACGACGTATTGGCATGGCTGGCAAATTATTGTAATATTGAGATTTAGATAATGAGTCCGCACCTACCGCAGCAGTCTTTGGAAACGATTTAATTACGAAGTCCGATTATTTCAGTTTTATTTCACTGTCAACTACGAGTAACGTTGCCTTTACGAAAAAGCCATTGTCAAGCGTCTGATAACGAATAACTAAACGTCCACGTTCCAGATAAGCAAAATTTTAATTACAATTGCAATCACAATCACCATCATACAGATAGAATAATTAATATTTAAATAAGAATATATTTTTTTATTTATTTTATAAGGATTTTCTTTTGGTATACGAGTATCTCCCTTCCGATGCACTATTCCTTCTTTACTGCATCCCTCGCTCCCTCACATTGACGAATTAACACAGAAATTGCGTTGCTATCATATACTGTGGGTTCTATGACTTCTTCTTCTAAATCGAGTAACGTTTCTATAGAAACGACAGGATTTTCATTTGGGATGCGACTATCTCCTTTCCGATGCACTGTACCCTCTTAATTGCATCCCTTGCTCCCTCACATTGACGAATTAACTCAGAAATAGCGTCGCTATGAAATACTATGGGTTGTATGACTTCTCCTTGTAAAACGAGTAACTTTTCTATGGAAACGACAGGATTTTCTTTTGGGATACGAGTATCTCCTTTCCGATGCACTATTCCTTCTTTACTGCATCTCTCGCTCCCTCACAATGACGAATTAACACAGAAATTGCGACGTTATGGAATACTATCTGTTCTGTGACTTCTCCTTCTAAATCGAGTAACGTTTCTATGGAAACAACAGGATTTTCTTATGGGATACGAGTATCTCCTTTCCGATGCACTATTCCTTCTTTACTGCATCCCTCGCTCCCTCACATTGACGAATTAACACAGAAATTGCGTCGCTATAAAATACTAGGGGTTCTATGACTTCTCCTTCTAAATCGAGTAACGTTTCTATGGAAACGACAGGATTTTCCTTTAATATAGGAGTATCTCCTTGCCGATGCACTATTCCTTGTTTACTGCATCCCTCGCTCCCTCACATTGACGAATTATCACAGAAATTGCGTCGCTATGAAATACTATGGGTTATATGACGTCTTCTTCTAAATCGAGCTACATTTCTATGGAGACGCAGGATTTTCTTTTGGGATACGTCTATCTCCTTTCCGATGCACTATTCCTTCTTTATTGCATCCCTCGCACTCTCACATTGACGAATTAACCCACAAATTGCGTCGAAATGAAATACTATGGGTTCTATAACTTCTCTTTCTAAATCGAGTTACGTTTCCATTGAAACGACAGGATTTTCTTTTGGGATACGAGTATCTCCTTACCGATGCACTATTTCTTCTTTACTGCATCCCTCGCTCCCTCATATTGACTAATTAACACAGAAATTGCGTCGCAATCATAAACTATGGGTTCTACGACTTCTCCTTCTAAATCGAGTAACGTTTCAATGAAAATGACAGGATTTTCTTTTGGGATACGAGTATCTCCTTTCCAATGCACTATTCCCTCTTTACAGTATCTCTCGCTCCCGCATATTGTCGAATTAACACAGACATTGCGTCGCTATGAAATACTATGTGTTCCATGACTTCTCCATCTAAATCGAGTAACGTTTCTATGGAAACGACAGGATTTTCTTTTATGATACGAGTACCTCCTTTCCGATGCTATATTAGTTCTTTACTACATCCCTCGCTCCCTCATATTGACGAATAAGCTGAGAAATTACGTCGCTATGAAATACAATGGGTTCTGACTTCTCCTTCTAAATCGAGTAACGTTTCTATGGAAACGAAAGGATTTTCTTTTGGTATGAGAGTATCTCTTTTCCGATGCACTATTCCTTCTTTACTGCATCCCTCGCTCCCTCACATTAACGAATTAACGCAGAAATTTCGTCGCTATGAAATAATACGGGTTCCATGACTTCTCCTTCTAAATCGAGTAACGTTTCAATGGAAACGACAGGATTTTCTTTTGGGATACGAGTATCTCCTTTCCCATGCACTATTCCTTCTTTACTGCATCTCTGGCTCCGTAACATTGACGAATAACACAGATTAGCGACTCTATGGAATACGATCTGCTCTATGACTTCTCCTTCCAAATTGAGTAACGTTTCTATGGAAACGATAGGATTTTCTTATGGGATACGAGTATCTCCTTGTTGATGAACTATTCCTTCTTTACTGCATCCCTCGCTCCCTCACATTGACGAATTAACATAGAAATTGCATCGCTATGAAATACTATGGGTTCCATGACTTCTCCTTCAAAATCGAGTAACGTTTCTATGCAAACAACATTATGTTCTTTTGTGATACGACTATCTCCTTTCCGATGCACTATTCCTTCTTTACTGCATCCCTCGATCCCTCACATTGACGAATTAACACAGAATTTGCGTCCCTATGAAATACTAAGCGTTCTATGACTTCTCCTTTTAAATCGAGTGACCTTTCTATGCAAACGACAGGATATATTTTTGGGATACGAGTATCATATTTCCGAAGCCCTATTCTTACTTTACTGCATCCCTCGTTCACTCACATTGACGAATAAGCACAGAAATTGCGTCGCGATGAAATCCTATGGGTTCAATGACTTCTCCTTCTAAATCGAGTAACGTTTCTATGGATACGACAGGATTTTCTTTTGGTATACGAGTATCTCCTTTCCGATGCACTATTCCTTCTTTACTGCATCCCTCGCTCCCTCACATTGACGAATAACACAGAAATTGCGTTGCTATCATATACTATGTGTTCTATGACTTCTTCTTCTAAATCGAGTAACGTTTCTATGGAAACGACAGGATTTTCATTTAGGTTGCGACTATCTCCTTTCCGATGCACTGTACCCTCTTAGTTGCTTCCCTCGCTCCCTCACATTGACGAATTAACTCAGAAATAGCGTCGCTATGAAATACTTGGGTTGTATGACTTCTCCTTGTAAAACGAGTAACTTTTCTATGGAAACGACAGGATTTTCTTTTGGGATACGAGTATCTCCATTCCGATGCACTATTCCTTCTTTACTGCATCCCTCGCTCCCTCACATTGACGAATTAACACAGAAATTGCGACGTTATGGAATACTATCTGTTCTGTGACTTCTCCTTCTAAATCGAGTAACGTTTCTATGGAAACGACACGATTTTCTTTTGGGATACGAGTATCTCCTTTCCGATGCACTATTCCTTCTTTACTGCATATCTCGCTCCCACACATTTAAGAATTAACAATGAAATTGCGTCGTTATGAAATACTATGGGTTCTATGAGTTCTCCTTCTAAAACGAGTAACGTTTCTATGGAAACGACAGGATTTTCTTTATGATACGAGTATCTCCTTTCCGATGCACTATTCCTTCTTTACTGCATCCCTCGTTCCCTCACATTGACGAATAAGCACAGAAATTGCGTCGCTATGAAATACTATGGGTTCTAAAACTTCTCCTTCTAAATCGAGCAATGTTCCTATGGTAACGACAGGATTTTCTTTTGGGATACGACTATCTCCTATCCGACGCACTATTCCTTCTTTACTACATCCCTCGCTCCCTCACATTGACGAATTAACACAGAAATTGCGTCGCAATGAAATACTATGAGTTCTATGACTTCTCCTTCTAAATTTAGTAACGATTCTATGGTAACGACAGGATTTTCTTTTGGTATAGGAGTATCTCCTTTCCGAAGCACTATTCCTTCTTTACTGCATCCCTCGCTCCCTCACATTGACGAATTAACACAGGAATTGCGTCGCTATGATATACTATGTGTTCTATGACTTCTCCTTCTAAATCGAGTAACGTTTCTATGGCAACGTCAGGAATTTCTATTGGGATACGTGTATCTCCTTTCCGATTCGCTATTCCCTCTTAACTGCATCCCTCGCTCCCTCACATAGGCAAATTAACACAGAAATTACGTCGCTATGAAATACCATTGGTTCTAAGACATCTCCTTCTAAATCGAGTAACATTTCTATGGAAAAAACAGAATTTTCTTTTACGATGCGAGTATCTCCTTCCCGATGCACTATTCCTTTTTTACTGCATCCCTCGTTCCCTCAGATTGACTAATTAACACAGAAATTGCGTCGCTATGATATACTATGGGTTCTACGACTTCTCCTTCTAAATCGAGTAACGTTTCAACGGAAACGACAGGATTTTCCTGTGGGATACGAGTATCTCCTTTCCGAAGCACTATTCCCTCTTCACTGCACCTCTCGCTACCGCACATTGTCGAATTAACACAGAAATTGCGTCGCTATGAAATACTATGTGTTCCATGACTTCTCCTTCTAAATCGAGTAACGTTTCTATGGAAACGACAGGATTTTCTTTTATGATACGAGAACCTCGTTTCCGATGCAATATTAATTCTTTACTGCATCGCTCGCTCCCTCACATTGACGAATTAGCAGAGAAATTGCGTCGCTATTAAATACTATGGGTTCTGACTTCTCCTTCTAAATCGAGTAACTTTTCTATGGAAACGACAGGATTTTCTTTTGGGAAACGAGTATCTCCTTTCCGATGCACCATTCCTTCTTTACTGCATCCCTCGCTGCCTCACATTGACGAATTAACACAGAAATTGCGACGCTATGGAATACTATCTGTTTTGTGACTTCTCCTTCTAAATCGAGTAACATTTCTATGGAAACGACAGGATTTTCTTTTGGGATACGAGTATCTCCTTTCCGATGCACTATTCCTTCTTTACTGCATATCTCGCTCCCACACATTGACGAATTAACAATGAAATTACGTCACTATGAAATACTATGGGTTCTATGACTTCTCCTTCTAAAACGAGTAACGTTTCTATGGAAACGACAGGATTTTCTTTGGGATACGAGTATCTCCTTTCCGATGCACTATTCGTTCTTTACTGCATCCCTCCTTCCCTCACATTGACGAATAAGCACAGAAATTGCGTCGCTATGAAATACTATGGGATCTAAGACTTCTCCTTCTAAATCGAGTATTGTTTCTATGGCAACGTGAGGATTTTCTATTGGGATACGTGTATCTCCTTTCCGATGCGCTATTCCCTCTTAACTGCATCCCTCGCTCCCTCATATAGGCAAATTAACACAGAAATTACGTCGCTATGATATACCATTGGTTCTAAGACATCTCCTTCTAAATCGAGTAACGTTTCTATGGAAACAACAGGATTTTCTTTTACGATACGAGGATCTCCTTTCCGATGCACTATTCCTTCTTTACTGCATCCCTCGCTCCCTCAGAGTGACTAATTGACACAGAAATTCCGTCGCTATGATATACTATGTGTTCTACGACTTCTCCCAATAATCGAGTAACGTTTCAATGGAAACGACAGGATTTTCTTTTGGGATACGAGTATCTCCTTTCCGATGCACTATTCCCTCTTTACTGCATCCCTCGCTCCATCACAATGACGAATTAACACAGAAATAGCGTCGCAATGAAATACTATGTGTTCTCTGACTTCTCCTTCGAAATTGAGTAACGTTTCAATGGAAACGACAGGATTTTCTTTTGGTATAGGAATATCACCTTTCCGAAGCACTTTTCCTTCTTTACTGCTTCCCTCGCTCCCTCACGTTGGCGAATTAACACAGAAATTGCGTCGATATGAAATACCATTGGTTCTAACACATCCCCTTCTAAATCGAGTAACGTTTCTATGGAAACAACAGGATTTTCTTTTACGATACGAGTACCTCCTTTCCGATGCAATATTAGTTCTTTACTGCATCACCCCGCTCCCTCACATTGACGAATAAGCAGAAAAATTGCGTCGCTATGAAATACTATTGGGTTCAATGACTTCTCCTTCTAAATCGTGTGACCTTTCTATGCAAACGACAGGATATATTTTTGGGATACTAGTATCATCTTTCTGATGCACTATTCCTACTTTACTGCATCCCTCGTTCCCTCACATTGACAAATTAACACAGAAATTGCGTCGCTATGTAATACTATGGGTTCTATGACTTCTCCTTCTAAATCGAGTAACGATTCTATGGAAGCGACAGGATTTTCTTTTGGGATACGAGTATCTCCTTTACGATGCACTATTCCTTCTTTACTGCATCCCTCACTCCCTCACATTGACGAATTAACACAGAAATAGCGACGCTATGGAAAACTATCTGTTCTGTGAATTCTCCTTCTAAATCGACTAACGTTTCTATGGAAGCGACAGGATTTTCTTTTGGCATACGAGTATCTCCTTGTCGATGCACTATTCCTCCTTTACTGCATATCTCGCTACCACACATTGACGAATTAACAATGAAATTGCGTCGCTATGAAATACTATTGGTTCTATGTCTTCTCCTTCTAAAACGAGTAACGTTTCTATGGATACGACAGGAATTTTTGTGGAATACGAGTATCTACTTTCAGATGCACTATTCCTTCTTTACTGCGTCCCTCGCTCCCTCACTTTGACGAATTAACGCAGAAATTGCGTCGCTATGACATACTATGTGTTCTACGACTTCTCCTTGTAAATCGAGTAACGTTTCAATGGAAACGACAGGATTTTCTTTTGGGAAACGAGTATCTCCTTTCCGATGCACTATTCCCTGTTTACTGCATCACTCGCTCCCTCACATTGACGAATTAACACAGAAATTGCGTCGCTATGAAATACTATGTGTTCCATGGCTTCTCCTTCTAAATCGAGTAACGTTTCTATGGAAACGACAGGATTTTCTTTTATGATACGAGTTCTTCCTTTCCGATGCACTATTAGTTCTTTACTGCATCCCTCGCTCCCTCAGATTGACGAATAAGCAGAGAAATTGCGTCGCCATGAATTACTACGGGTTCTATAACTTTTCCTTCTAAATCGAGTAACGTTTCTATGGAAACGACAGGATTTCGTTCGGGATACAACTATCTCCTTTCCGATGCACTATTCCTTCTTTATTTCATCCCTCGCTCCCTCACATTGACGAATTAACGCAGAAATTGCGTCGCTATGAATTACTTTGGGTTCTATGACTACTCCTTCTAAATCGAGTAATGTTTCCATGGAAACGACTGGTTTTCTTTTGGGATACGAGTATCTCCTTTCCGATGCACTGTTCCTTCATTACTGCATCTCTCGCTCCCTCACATTGTCGAATTAACACAGAAATTACGTCGCTATGAAATACTATGTGTTCTATGACTTCTCCTTCTAAAACGAGTAACGTTTCTATGGTAACGGCAGGATTTTCTTTTGGGATACGAGTATCTCCATTCCGATGCACTATTCCTTCTTTACTTCATCCCTCGCTCCCTCACATAGACGAATTAACACTGAAATGGCGTCGTTATGAAATACTATGGGTTCTATGACTTCTCCTTCTACATCGAGTAACGTTTCTATGGAAACGACAGGATTTTCTTGTGGTATACGAGTATCTCCTTTCCGATGCACTATTCCTCCTTTACTGCATCCCTCGCTCCCTCACATTGACGCATAAACAAAGAAATTGCGTCGCTATGAATTACTATGGGTTCCTTGTCTTCTCCTTCTAAATCGAGTAACGTTTCTATGGAAACGACAGGATTTTCTTTTGGGATACCAGTATCTCCTTTCCTATGCACTATTCCTTCTTCACTGCATCCCTGGCTTCCTCATAATGACGAATTAACACAGATTTGCGATTCTATGGATTACTGTGGGTTCTATGACTTCTCCTTCTAAATCGAGTAACGTTTCTATGGAAACGACAGGATTTTCTTATGGGATACGAGTATCACCTTTCCGATGCACTATTCCTTCTTTACTGCATCCCTCGCTCCCTCACATTGACGAATTAACATAGAAATTGCATCGCTATGAAATACTATGGGTTCTATGACTTCTCCATCAAAATCGAGTAACGTTTCAATGGAAACGACAGGATGTTCTTTTGTGATACGACTATCTCCTTTCCGATGCACTATTCCTTCTTTACTGCATCCCTCGATCCCTCACATTGACGAATTAACACAGAATTTGCGTCAATATGAAATACTATGAGTTCTATGACTTTTCCTTCTAAATCGAGTGACCTTTCTATGCAAACGACAGGATATATTTTTGGGATACGAGTATCTCCTTTCCGATGCACTATTCCTTCTTTACTGCATCCCTCGCTACTTCACATTGACGAATTAACACAGACATTGCGACGTTATGAAATTCTATCTGTTCTGTGACTTCTCCTTCTAAATCGAGTAACGTTTCTATGGAAACGACAGGATTTTCTTTTGGGATACGAGTATCCCCTTTCCGATGCACTATTCCTTCTTTACTGCATCCCTCGCTCCCTCACATTGATGATTTAACACAGAAATTGCGTCGCTATGAAATTCTACGGGTTCCATGACTTCTCCTTCTAAATCGAGTAACGTTTCTATGCAAACATCATGATTTTCTTTTGGGATACGAGTATCTCCTTTCCGATGCACTATTCCTTCTTTACTGCATCCCTGGCTGCCTCACATTGACGAATTAACACAGATTTGCGACTCTATGGAATTATATGTGTTCTATGACTTCTCCTTCCGAATCGAGTAACGTTTCTATGGATACGACAGGATTTTCTTATGGGATATGTGTATATCCTTTCCGATGCACTATTCCTTCTTTACTGCATCCCTCGCTCATTCACATTGCCGAATTAACGCAGAAATTGCGTCGCTATGAAATACTATGCGTTCTATGACTTCTCCTTCAAAATCGAGTACCGTTTCTATGGAAACGACATTGTTGTTTTGTGATACGACTATCTCCTTTCCGATGCACTATTCCTTCTCTACTGCATCCCTCGATCCCTCACATTGACGAATAAGCACAGAAATTGCGTCGCTATGAAATACTATGTGGTCTATGACCTCCCCTTCTAAATCGAGTAACGCTTCTATTGAAACGACAGGATTTTCTTTTGGTATACGAGTATCTCCTTTCCGTTACACTATTCCTTCTTTACTGCTTCCCTCGCTCCCTCACATTGACGAATTAACACAGATATTGCGTCGCTATGAAATACTATGTGTTCTATGACTTCTCCTTATAAATCGAGTAACGTTTCTATGGAAACGACAGGATTTTCTTTTGGTATGCGAGTATCTCCTTTCCGATGCACTATTCCTCCTTTACTGCGTCCCTCAATCCCT
The DNA here is from genome assembly GCF_021461385.2 of Schistocerca piceifrons. Lineage (NCBI taxonomy): Eukaryota > Metazoa > Arthropoda > Insecta > Orthoptera > Acrididae > Schistocerca > Schistocerca piceifrons. Next base: position 220,935 of record NW_025728219.1, on the reverse strand, counting down.
CACTTTGACGAATTAACACAGAAATTGCGTCGCTATGAAATACTATGTATTCCACGACTTCTCCTTCTAAATCGAGTAACGTTTCAATGGAAACGACAGGATTTTCTTTTGGGATACGAGTATCTCCTTTCCGATGCACTATTCCTTCTTTACTGCATCTCTCGCTCCCTCACATTGACGAATTAACACAGAAATTACGTCGCTATGAAATACTCTGTGTTCCATGACTTCTCCTTCTAAATCGAGTAACGTTTCTATGGTAACGAGAGGATCTTCTTTTGGGATACGAGTACCTCCATTCCGTTGCAGTATTCCTTCTTTACAGCATATTTCGCTACCTCACATTGACGAATTAGCACAGAAATGGTGTCACTATGAAATACTATTGGTTCTATGACTTCTCCTTCTATATCGAGTAACGTTTCTATGGAAACGACAGGATTTTCTTTTGGTATACGAGTATCTCCTTTCCGATGCACTATTCCTTCTTTACTGCGTCCCTCGCTCCCTCACTTTGACGAATTAACACAGAAATTGCGACGCTATGAAATACTATGTGTTCTACGACTTCTCCTTCTAAATCGAGTAACGTTTCAATGGAAACGACAGGATTTTCTTTTGGGAAACGAGTATCTCATTTCCGATGCACTATTCCCTCTTTACTGCATCACTCGCTCCCTCACATTGACGAATTAACACAGAAATTGGGTCGCTATGAAATACTATGTGTTCCATGGCTTCTGCTTCTAAATCGAGTAACGTTTCTATGGAAACTACAGGATTTTCTTTTATGATACGAGTACTTCCTTTCCGATGCACTATTAGTTCTTTACTGCATCCCTCGCTCTCTCAGATTGACGAATAAGCAGAGAAATTGTGTCGCCATGAATTACTACGGGATCTATAACTTTTCCTTCTAAATCGAGTAACGTTTCTATGGAAACGACAGGATTTCGTTTCGGGATACAACTATCTCCTTTCCGATGCACCATTCCATCTTTATTTCATCCCTCGCTCCCTCACATTGACGAATTAACGCAGAAATTGCGTCGCTATGAATTACTTTGGGTTCTACGACTACTCCTTCTAAATCGAGTAACGTTTCCATGGAAACGACTGGATTTTCTTTTGGGATACGAGTATCTCCTTTCCGATGCACTGTTCCTTCATTACTGCATCTCTCGCTCCCTCACATTGTTGAATTAACACAGAAATTACGTCGCTATGAAATACTATGTGTTCTATGACTTCTCCTTGTAAAACGAGTAACGTTTCTATGGTAACGACAGGATTTTCTTTTGGTATACGAGTATCTCCTTTCCGATGCACTATTCCTTCTTTACTGCATCCCTCGCTCCCTCACATTGACGAATTAACACAGAAATTGCGTCGCTATGAATTTCTATGGGTTCCATGTGTTCTCCTTCTAAATCGAGTAATTTTTCTATGGAAACGATAGGATTTTCTTTTGGGATTCGTCTATCTCCTTTCCTATGCACTATTCCTTCTTCACTGCATCCCTGGCATCCTCATAATGACGAATTAACACAGATTTGCGATTCTATCGAATACGATGTGTTCTATGACTTCTCCTACTAAATCGAGTAACGTTTCTATGGAAACGACAGGATTTTCTTATGGGATACGAGTATCTCCTTTTTGATGAACTATTCCTTCTTTACTGCATCCCTCGCTCCTTCACATTGACGAATTAACTCAGAAATAGCGTAGCTATGAAATACTATGGGTTATATGACTTCTCCTTGTAAATCGAGTAACTTTTCTATGGAAACGACAGGATTTTCATTTGGGATACGAGAATCTCCGTTCCGATGCACTATTCCTTCTTTACTGCATCCCTCGCTCCCTCACATTGACGAATTAACAATGAAATTGCGTCACTATGAAATACTATTTTTTCTATGACTTCTCCTTCTAAAATGAGTAACGTTTCTATGGAAACGAGAGGATTTTCTTTGGGATACGAGCATCTCCTTTCCGATTCGCTATTCCTTCTTTACTGCATTGCTCGCTCCCTCACATTGACGAATATGCACAGAAACTGCGTCGCTATGAAATACTATGTGGTCTATGACTTCCCCTTCTAAATCGAGTAACGTTTCTATGGAAACGACAGGATTTTCGTTTGGGATACGAGTATCTCCTTTCCGATGCACTATGCCTTCTTTACTGCATCCCTCGCTCCCTCACATAGACGAATTAACACAGGCATTGCGTCGCTATGAAAAATTATGGGTTGTATGACTTCTCCTTCTAAATCAAGTAACGTTTCTATTGAAACGACAGGATTTTGTTTTGGGATACGAGTATCTCCTTTTCGATGCACTATTCCTTCTTTACTTCATCCCTCGCTCACTCACATTGACGAATTAACACAGATATGGCGTCGCTATGAAATACTATGGGTTCTATGACTTCTCCTTCTATATCGAGTAACGCTTCTACGGAAACGACTGGATTTTTTTTGGGATACGAGTATCTCCTTTCCGATGCACTATTCCTTCTTTACTGCATCGCTGGCTCTCTCACATTGACGAATTAACACAGAAATTGCGACGCTATGGAATTTTATGTGTTCAATGTCTTCTCCTTCTATATCGAGTATCGATTCTATGGAAACGACAGGATTTTCGTTTGAGATACGAGTACCTCCTTTCCTGTGATATTCGCAATTTTTGACTTCATTAAAACAGCAAATACGAGTAGTTAATACTTTCAGCCAGAAGGCAAATACTTGTTTGTAAATAATGATTAATGTATAATAAGGCGTCGCATGGCGACGGTGGAATTTTCTAGATAATGTAATTCGTCGTCTTTGGTCGGCAATATAAACAGAAAAGTACGGATGGATATGCGATCCTTCACTATTTTGTTCGCTGGAGAACAAATGAAGCCTTGAGCGCTAAAAAGACTTGTACTGTTTTTCTCAAGTAAGACGGACGCAGATCTGTGGCAGTCTGATCTAATTTTTTACTAAATGTATAAAAACGTGTTATGTTTAAGTTTGAGTGAAGTGTAAAGAACTGTTATAACTTACCGTGACGACGCACGAGCGACTCAAAGAAGACAATGGCTATTTAAAAGAGCGCTCAATGGACATGATATGGACATAAAAATCTACCGTCATTGTTGTATTAAGCTTAAGGTACGATATATGTTTTAGTTATAATAAATATTTGTTCTGGGAATACTGAATCATTTAGCAGTGCTCATTTCTATTATCTCCTCAGTATTATTTTCATTTTAATTATGCATTTTGCTAATATTACAGACTCCAAGATCAGCAGTCCAATGTGCGTGTTACATTGATAAAAAGAAAACTGTTTTATCGTCTTCTTGCATCAGCTTTAATATTGTATTTCTCTTTTGTGTGATGTTACAGTTGTTTTTGCGCCCTTAAGAACTTTCTGGTCCCTTAGGAAATTTTTTTGTCATAACAATAACTTCACAACCGGCTATGATCGTATCTACGATCATGAAGTAATTAGAAAGACGATAACGCAACTTCTTAATCAATAGCACGCTAGTTGTGACTGCCTCAAGCCACGCGAAACCGCAAGTAAAAACTATTCACATCTCATAATGCAATATTTTATGACAATGGTCAATCCATGATTCTTACGCCAATTGTGATTGATAAAACAGTTAGTTAAATCTCAATTTCCAACTTTCCATTAAATAGCAACATCACTTCTATTTTGTAACATCACACTTGGCGCCCGAACAGGGACGTGACCAAAAATTAGTTCAAATTCTTGGAAAATTTTCTATGTGCTTGTGTTAATAAATGTTCTGTCGTTTCATGTACACATCATCTTTCTGTGAGTAAGACAGAAAATACGCTGGTCGATAATGCAGTTTAATTACCGAGAGAAAAGAAAAGAAAAGAGACATGAATTTGCTGAGACAACATAGCGGTATTCAAGCCATCAAAAAGTAAGTCAGAATTTTGCATACGCAGTGTAGTGCTTCAGTAGCAACGTTGCTTTTCCAAGTCGATCCACATCCTTTCTATCTCCTTCCCGCTATAGAAAATCTGCTTTATTTTATCTTTCAAAGTAAAATTCTTCGTAGTCTGATAATAGAAATTATTTCTCCCCATTGTTAGTATACCTGTATTGCATTTTCAACATGGTGGATAGTGTGCGCAATTTGCAGTGAAGAGCATCTTCATTCATTTGTCTGAAACGTTTAGGTTCCATCTTGTCTTCTCGCCAGATAGAATTTCATTTGTTGCTCACGCGAGAGCGGTGCTCTTAGCGTACTCATCACGTCACTGACAAACGACGAAAGCCTTGCGTAGCACCTGATTTACTGACGAAAATGGCAGATAGTAAACAGAGACAGGTGACAACAGGAGACGGGAGTGAAGACGTTAATAGTATTCCATACCTTTTACGATCGCGAACGGTAGGTTCCCGTGTGGAAACTGAACTAACCATGTCTGTAACAGGGGAAAGTGACCCTGAAGTCCAAACTCGTCCCGCTGCAGCTACAAATGACCTCGGTGCGTTAATGGAAATGCTGAAACAACAGTTTGACGCAGTAAATGAGAATATAAAAACACAAAATGAGACTATAAAAACACAAAATGAGACTGTTAACGCCCGACTAGATGCTGTAAGCAAATCATTAAAAACAGAGCTAGGCACAATCAAAACAGATCTGCATAAAGAAATTACGGCTGAATTAAATACCAATTTGGGTGAGGTGCAAACTAAGATCAGTGATCAAATTCAGAAACAGGTGAAAAGTGAAATAGCTGAAGTATCTGGAACATTAAACACAAAAATTCAGGCAGCTACCAAAGAAATAAACTCAGTTAGAAATGCAGTATCTGACATTGAAGGTGTAGTAGAGGATCTGTCGAGGCAGATAGACTCAATCAATATCGAAGAACAGGTTAAGAGCACCGTGAAAGCACACGCGGAGGCATTGTCGGAACACTACGGTGAATGGATAAAGGATAAAGATATTTTTATCGAAAAGAAGGTCAGGGAGGAGCTTAGGGAGACTGTCAAGGATGTAACTTATGAAATCTTAGCTGCTCCTGGTAAGTCGGGAGACACAGTAGTTTCTGAATTGGGACAGATTCGGAGGACACTTGCACGGGATCTTCCCGAGTGGAAGCAGCAAGTAGTGGACGAAGTCAGAATGCTGAGAAACTGGGTAGAAAATCCGCACACACATACGCAAACTATAGGGAACAACTCTTTAGACGGTGACGAATGTCAGTCAACTCCTTATCGTTCACCGCCTGATTACATGCAAAACAACAGTCCTGTTGAGTCCCGAGTAGGGAAACTAAATGATCCGCCCACAATTGTGAGTTTAATGCAAGAGGAAAGTGTGATTAAGCATCGCACTTTTCCTGTTTTTCATCCGCAGAAGCGAGAAATACACCCCATCGTGTTCCTAAAGAATTTTTCCGGCATATTTCCCAGGAGCTGGACAGACAGACAGCGTGTTCAGTTCGTCACTGGCTTTATTTCTGGTGATGCAGCATTATGGGGAACGGAAATGGTAGACACGTGTAGGAATTATGAAGAGTTTGAGAAAATGTTCTTGGCAAAATTTTGGAGTAATGGGGTACAGCAAAGATTAAGGAAGGAGGTGTATGGTGCGGAAATTTTCAATGAGAAGCATGGAAGTCTCCGGCGATACTTCGAGAAGTATCTAGCAAAAATTAAGTTCTGGGATTCTCCGATTTCTTCCAAGGACGTAATTATGATTCTCAAAAGCAAACTCCCTGTGTCTATTAGAGAGAAACTAGTAAATGTGTCCGAAGAAGACACGGATGTATTCCTTTCTGTGCTGGATTCCTTAGATTTAATTAGCGAGGACGTGCGCTCCAAGGTTGGCAGCGGCAAATTCTTCCCTGGCAGCCAGCAGAATGCATCGCACGCGGACAACAATGCGCCCAAGGAGAGAGCGAGCTACTGCGACCGCTGTTGCCAACCTCCAGCCGTTATGAAAACGCAAACAGCAATAACTTTAAACGGAAGCAGAAAACCAATTACAGTAATCAGCAGAGATACCACCCAATTTACAACCACCAGGTACAACATCAGTACGGAAACCCACCCTTTAATTCTGCGCCTGAGCAGTATGGAAATTCTCCACAAACTAGTGGTAATTTTTCAAATGGGCCAGTGTACAATCAAAGTTATAGGTCGAAATATAGCAAGTGGCATGGGCAAGGCGGAGACCACCCAGCACAACATAAGAACAACTTTTCACAGAATAGAGGACCGCGGAACAATTTTCAAACGGTACCAAATGCGAACTTTCCTTCACAAGGAAATGATTCTGCCGGCAATCAAAAGATCGGGCGACAGCAGCCGTCTCAAGTATTTTATTCACAAGTGAATGCACCCAGTGGATTTTACCCCTCTACACCGGCATTTGTACCACATAACCAGCACCAATATGAAACGGAACAAACACTTAAGGCCATGAATGACAAACAGGTTTAACATCCTGCGGAAAATTAGAGGCAGCACCTTTCAGCCTCCTAGAGGTCGCTGCCGGTTCCAGTGGGGCTACTAACGAATACTCTGATTCTGAGTATGTTAATGCGATACGGTACGACCATGAGACCGACTTATGAGATGACCTTGCACATGACAAAGAAGCTCAAGACATTAACAATATTTATGATGAACAGGTCCAAGCTTCGATTAAGATTTCTATTGCCAACATTCCTTTCACAGCCGTTGTTGATACAGGAGCAAACATCGTCATGTCACCATGTCTCTTCAGACAGGTGTCTTCTGTTTCAAAAGTTTTATCATTGCCGATTCAGGGCTGCTCCATATCGGGAGCGATTGGTCAATTGAAACAGAGAGTTAGTTTACAGACACAGCCTCAACTGCAGATAGAATCTGTTTCGGTTTCCTGCCTCTTGCTTACTGGAAATTTCCTTGTGTGAACTGTTAATGATAAGTATTGTGTTGAACAGCGCACTGACTACATGGTAACGGCTACTACATGTCATCTTTAAGTATTAAATGCTATGTATGGAAAAATTGTTTATAGTGATGGGCATGAACTGATATTTCTTCAACAAGCTGAAGCAGGAAATTGAGGTTGCACCAAGAATTTCAATTTAATTTTAAATTAGTAATAAGAAAAAAAGTGCTTGCGAGGTGATTGCCCGGAGCTAAATAAAATATGTAAAGGTGAGAAATGGAGGAGGATGCGTAAATAAGCACTTCTCTCAAGGTACAAGAATATTTATAGATTTATTTTTAGTAATGTAAGTACTTGAAGTTCTGTAGTAAAAGCCCAAATTACCTGCTTAAAAAAAAAGGGTACATGTTCAAACAGTCCAGACAGTGGACAGGAGTAGAAGAAATAGCTTAAAGTTCAGTTAAAACGTGCTGTTAAATGGAAAAACAAGTGGTAACCCACATGTGTTCACGCAAGGAGACAATAAGCTGTAGTAAACTAAGTTAGGTGAAATACAGTACAAATAGAGGCAAACCATGAAGCATCAATAATGTAGCGTAAGTACTCCACGAGGCCACTAATTGCTATGAAAATAAACTATTTCCCTGTGATCTGAGCCCAATGTAAAGAGTATATGAGGAATGTTAGCTGACGAATTGATTTTAGTAGAATCGAGGTACTAAATAACCACACAGCAAGCCCCCTGTATCATAAATAAGTCCAAGTAAAGATCTTCAGAAGATCTGTAGTGTAATCTAGCGACCATTCAATACCCTAATTGAAGGCTAATCTAAAGAACAAGCAATGCAGTGATATTTAAACTTAATATTGACTATAACCTGAGTAAGACGTAGAAGTAGCAAAGCATGCTGTAAGGAAGGAGGTTGAAGTTTATATATGTGCCTATGTTTATTAAGATAATTTTATTTACATGCAGATTTTATTGCAAAAATGTCTCCTAAGACACTCCTCTTATGAAATCCATTTTCCTTGTGCCCGTTCCTTTTGATCCTGGTTCATTAACCCAGACCAAGGGTCGACTTGTAAAAGGCACGTGTGCTTCGAAGCAAAGCAGTGCTTATGAGAAATGAGACACGTAGCGTGATGAACTTCGCTAGCTTTGGTAATGTTTGTTATGGACCGGTTGCGTAAACCCAATGAACTGTCGGTAATTCCATTCATGCAAAAAAAAAAAAATAGTAGACACGCGTTACCCTATTTTTTTTTAACAGAGAACGATTGCTGAGTACATGAAGCGAAGAGGGAGACCTATTGTTATCCAGTCTGCCCTCAAATATATAAAAAAAAAAGATTCAGCGTTAAATGTGTACTCGTTAAGTAGTAGATATGCTGCGTGGCAGTAGAAAATGATCTTGGGTGCACTAAAGAATAAATGCAACGAGTGTTGCGAAACCTGTAGTTTTCATAATGAGGAGATGAGCACTTAAAAGAAAGTTTGAAAGAATATATTTAGGTTCACTAGTGAAAGCAAATCTTGAGATATAAAGAGTCCATTCATAAAGCAGTTGTTCACTGGACTTAACAAAAGGAGTGACCATTAATTGTAAATATTAGCTCGTAAGTGATATTTTGTAAATAGTAGAATATAAGTCTTTCTATACCAGTGGAAGAAACGTGCAAAATTGATTGTTTTGTAAATGAACTCCATCGGCGAAGGAACTAAGCACGAATGCTGTGTGAAGATGCACACTAAAGTGCGACATGCATAATAAAAATAACTGTTCACTGTATACTAGTGGTAGTGTTGTACTGCAAGTGTAAAAAAGGAAGTCAAGGCTACGACAACAGGTGCAACGCAAAGTTCAGTGTTGTTCTAAGTGCAGCGACAGCTAAAACATCCGTCGTCACTTACCTGTGAGCCTCATGGGAGGCAGTTGACAGAGAAGTATGGAGGCAGCTTCAGTGTCTGGCTCCTCCGATGGAAAACGCGCGCGAGGTGTTTGTATCGATGCACTCGTGTGATACGAAGTTCACAAAAAAAAAAAAGGAGCACTCGACGACCAGCAGCTCTGTTACAGCCTGAGCGCGAACGGATACTAAGTATTGGAGATCACGCAACACTGTGCAGCCGCTGTGAGTGGCTGACGTGTGGGTGACGAAACAATCCAAACTTTAAACTGCTAACCGCCATGACTTCAATCGTACATACTGGAGGAAAGACATTTGTACACTTGTGTGACTACATTTTCATATGTAAATTAAGCAATTTTCTTGAGTTGAAGTTAAGATGAGTGAGAAGTAGATTGTTAGATTACTCAGGCCTTAAAGCCATTAATACCGGCACTCCTGAACACTGCTAAAATGAATTATAATCCTGTCTCTTGATGGACAAAGAAAATGAATGTGCACTATAGGAAGACCCTAAACTCCAGACCAGTCCCGATCCTTAACAAATGTATCCAATAGGTTATAAGTTATACTAATAATTTTCCACTTCTTCTGTTTCATATTGTAAATAAAAACCCGGGAAGCCGCATGAATTCCTGGCACCACAGTGGAAAGGACAGATGTACTGCATGATGAACGCCGTAGACAGCTAACACAGAAAGTGAAAGCATCACGAAGTGTAGTGCTACGTTATTAAATTGTAATTGAACCACAAGGAGTCAACAGATGCTCGAACATTGTCCACTCTAGTTTAGTGAAAATAAGCACTCACTGTACTCATGTATTAGTTGTTAAGCTCAAGAGAAAGTAATTTCTGAATTCTATCCCCTGAAGAGCGAAATGAACGTTCACTTATTGTTATAAGCAAATATGGACCAAACTTAAATATGCACATAAATGTTAATCTTGGTATGATGGAATGAACTGACTGATGAACAAAGAATGAAAAACTTTATTTTGAAAAATGATAAATATCTGATATATGTTTATAAATGTAATTTCAATTTATGTACATAGTACGCCAGTAACGTTATGTAAATGTCACACCAAAAATCACGAATATCTCATGAGGACATGAGGATCGAGGTAATCCTTCGGCATTCCCTCTCTCCTCATGGGAGGCAATGTGATATTCGCAATTTTTGACTTCATTAAAACAGCAAATACGAGTAGTTAATACTTTCAGCCAGAAGGCAAATACTTGTTTGTAAATAATGATTAATGTATAATAAGGCGTCGCATGGCGACGGTGGAATTTTCTAGATAACGTAATTCGTCGTCTTTGGGCGGCAATATAAACAGAAAAGTACGGATGGATATGCGATCCTTCACTATTTTGTTCGCTGGAGAACAAATGAAGCCTTGAGCGCTAAAAAGACTTGTACTGTTTTTCTCAAGTAAGACGGACGCAGATCTGTGGCAGTCTGATCTAATTTTTTACTAAATGTATAAAAACGTGTTATGTTTAAGTTTGAGTGAAGTGTAAAGAACTGTTATAACTTACCGTGACGACGCACGAGCGACTCAAAGAAGACAATGGCTATTTAAAAGAGCGCTCAATGGACATGATATGGACATAAAAATCTACCGTCATTGTTGTATTAAGCTTAAGGTACGATATATGTTTTAGTTATAATAAATATTTGTTCTGGGAATACTGAATCATTTAGCAGTGCTCATTTCTATTATCTCCTCAGTATTATTTTCATTTTAATTATGCATTTTGCTAATATTACAGACTCCAAGATCAGCAGTCCAATGTGCGTGTTACATTGATAAAAAGAAAACTGTTTTATCGTCTTCTTGCATCAGCTTTAATATTGTATTTCTCTTTTGTGTGATGTTACAGTTGTTTTTGCGCCCTTAAGAACTTTCTGGTCCCTTAGGAAATTTTTTTGTCATAACAATAACTTCACAACCGGCTATGATCGTATCTACGATCATGAAGTAATTAGAAAGACGATAACGCAACTTCTTAATCAATAGCACGCTAGTTGTGACTGCCTCAAGCCACGCGAAACCGCAAGTAAAAACTATTCACATCTCATAATGCAATATTTTATGACAATGGTCAATCCATGATTCTTACGCCAATTGTGATTGATAAAACAGTTAGTTAAATCTCAATTTCCAACTTTCCATTAAATAGCAACATCACTTCTATTTTGTAACATCACACCTTCTATATCGAGTAACGCTTCTACGGAAACGACTGGATTTTTTTTGGGATGCACTATTCCTTCTTTACTGCATCGCTGGCTCTCTCACATTGACGAATTAACACAGAAATTGCGACGCTATGGAATTTTATGTGTTCAATGTCTTCTCCTTCTATATCGAGTATCGTTTCTATGGAAACGACAGGATTTTCGTTTGAGATACGAGTACCTCCTTTCCGATGCTCTATGCCTTCTTTACTGCATCCCTCGCTCCTTCACATTGACGAATTAACACAGAAATTGCGTCGCTATGTAATACTATGGGTTCTATGACTTCTCCTTCTAAATCGAGTGACGTTTCTATTGAAACGACAGGAGTTTCTTTTTGGTTACGACTATCTCCTTTCCGATGCAGTATTCCTTCTTTACTGCATCCCTTGCTCCCTCACATTGACGAATTAACACAGAAATTGCGTCGCTATGAAATACTATGTGGTCTATGACTTCCCCTTCTAAATCGAGTAACGTTTCTATTGAAACGACAGGATTTTCTTTTGGGATACGAGTATCTCCTTTCCGTTGCACTATTCCTTCATTACTGCATCCCTCGCTCCCTCACTTTGACGAATTAACACAGAAATTGCGTCGCTATGATATACTATGTGTTCTATGACTTCTCCTTCTAAATCGAGTAACGTTTCTATGCAAACATCAGGATATTCTTTTGGGATACGAGTATCTCCTTTCCGATGCACTCTTCCTTCTTTACTGCATCCCTCGCACCCTCAATTGAGGAATTAACACAGAAATTGCGTCGCTATGAAATACTATGTGATCTATGACATCTTCTTCTAAATCGAGTAACGTTTCTATGGAAACGACAGGATTTTCTTTTGGTATACGAGTATCGCCTTTCCGATGCACTATTCCTTCATTACAGCGTCCATCGCTCCCTCACTTTGCCGAATTAACACAGAAAGTGCGTCGCTATGAAATACTATGTGTTCCACGACTTCTCCTTCTAAATCGAGTATCGGTCCAATGGAAACTAGAGGATTTTCTTTTGGGATACGAGTATCTCCTTTCTGATGCACTATTCCCTCTTTACTGCATCACTCGCTCCCTCACTTTGACGAATTAACACTGAAATTGCGTCGCTATGAAATACTATGTGTTCCATGACTTCTCCTTCTAAATCGAGTAACGTTTCTATGGAAACGACAAATTTTTTCCTTTTATGATACGAGTACCTCCTTTCCGATGCACTATTAGTTCTTCACTGCATCCCTCGCTCCCTCAGATTGACGAATAAGCAGAGAAATTGCGTCGCCATGAATTACTATGTGTTCTATAACTACTCCTTCTAAATCGATTAACGTATCTATGGAAGCGACAGGATTTCATATCGGGATACAACTATCTCCTTTCCGATGCACTATTCCTTCTTTACTTCATCCCTCGCTCCCTCACATTGACGAATTAACGCAGAAATTGCGTCGCTATGAATTACTTTGGGTTCTATGACTTCTCCTTCTAAATCGAGTAATGTTTCAATGGAAACGACTGGATTTTCTTTTGCGATAGGAGTATCTAATTTCCGATGCACTATTGCTTCTTTACTGCATCCCTCGCTCCTACACATTGACGAATTAACACAGAAATTGCGTCGCTACGAAATACTATGTGTTCTATGACTTCTCCTTCTAAATCGAGTAATGCTTCTATGGTAACGACAGGATTTTCTTTTGGGATACGAGTATCTCCATTCCGATGCAGTATTCCTTCCTTACTGCATCCCTCGCTACCTCACATTGACGAATTAACACAGAAAAGGCGTCACTATGAAATACTATGTCTTCTACGACTTCTCATTCTAAATCGAGTAACGTTTCTATGGAAACGACAGGATTTTCTTTTGGTATACGAGTATCTCCTTTCCGATGCACTATTCCTTCTTTACAGCGTCCCTCGCTCCCTCACTTTGAGAATTAACACAGAAATTGCGTCGCTATGAACTACTATGGGTTATGTGACGTCTCCTTCTAAATCGAGTTACGTTTCTGTGGGAACGACAGGATTTTCTTTTGGGATTCGTCTATCTCCTTTCCGATGCACTATTCCTTCTTTACTGCATCCCTGGCTCACTCACATTCACGAATTAACACAGAAATTGCGACTCCATGGAATACTATGTGTTCTATGACTTCACCTTCTAATTCGAGTTACGTTTCTTTGGAAACGAGAGGATATTCTTTTGGGATACGTCTATCTCCTTTCCGATGCACTATTCCTTCTTTATTGCATCCCTCGCACTCTCACATTGACGAATTAACCCAGAGATTGCGTCGAAATGAAATACTATGGGTTCTATAACTTCTCTTTCTAAATCGAGTTACGTTTCTATTGAAACGACAGGATTTTCTTTTGGGATACGAGTATCTCCTTTCCGATGCACTATTCCTTCTTTACAGCATCCCTCGCTCCCTCATATTGACTAATTAACACAGAGATTGCGTCGCTATGATATATTAGAGGTTCTACGACTTCTCCTTTTAAATCCAGTAACGTTTCAATGGAAGCGACAGGATTTTCTTTTGGGATACGAGTATCTCCTTTCCGATGCACTATTCCCTCTTTACTGCATCTCTTGCTCGCGCACATTGTCGAATTAACACAGAAATTGCGTCGCTATGAAATACTATGTGTTCCATGACTGCTCCTTCTAAATCGCGTAACGTTTCTATGGAAACGACAGGATTTTCTTTTATGATACGAGTACCTCCTTTCCTATGCAATATTAGTTCTTTACTGCACCCCTCGCTCCCTCACATTGACGAATAAGCAGAGAAATTACGTCGCTATGAAATACTATGGGTTCTAAGATTTCTCCTTCTAAATCGAGTATCGTTTCTATGGAAACGACAGTATTTTCTTTTGGTATTAGAGTATATCCTTTCCGATGCACTATTCCCTCTTTACTGCATCCCTCGCTCCCTCACATTGACGAATTAACACAGAAATTGCGTCGCTATGAAATACTACGGGTTCCATGACTTCTCCTTCTGAATCGAGTAACGTTTCTATGGAAAAGACAGGATTTTCTTTTGGGATACGAGTATCTCCCTTCCGATGCACTATTCCTTCTCTACTGCATCCCTCGATCCCTCACACTGACGAATTAACACAGAATTTGCGTCGCTATGTAATACTATGGGTTCTATGACTTCTCCTTCGAAATCGAGTGACCTTTCTATGCAAACAACAGCATCTATTATTTGGATACGAGTATCATCTTTCTGATGCACTATTCCTACTTTACTGCATCCCTCGTTCCCTCACATTGACGAATAAGCACAGAAATTGCGTCGCTATGAAATCCTATGGGTTCTATGACTTCTCCTTCTAAAACGAGTAACGTTTCAATCGAAACGACAGGATTTTCTTTTGGTATACGAGTATCTCCTTTTCGATGCCCAATTCCTTCTTTACTGCATCCCTCGCTCCCTCACATTGACGAATAAGCACAGAAATTGCGTCGCTATCAAATACTATGGGTTCTATGACTTCTTCTTCTAAATCGAGTAACGTTTCTATGGAAAGGACAGGATTTTCATTTGGGATACGAATATCTCTTATACGATGCACTATTCCTTTTTAATTGCATCCCTCGCTCCCTCACATTGACGAATTAACACAGAAATAGCGTCGCTATGAAATACTATGGGTTCTATGACTTCTCCTTCTAAATCGAGTAACGTTTCTATGGAAACGACAGGATTTCTTTTGGGATACGAGTATCTCCTTTCCGATGCACTATTCCTTCTTCACTGCATCCCTCGTTCCCTCACATTGACGAATAAGCACAGATATTGCGTCGCTATGAAATACTATGGGTTCTATGACTTCCCCTTCTAAATCGAGTAACGTTTCTATTGAAACGACAGGATTTTCTTTTAGTATACGAGTATCTCCTTTCCGTTCCACTATTCCTTCTTTACTGCATCCCTCCCTCCCTCACATAGACGAATTAACACAGAAATTGCGTCGCTATGATATATTATGTGTTCTATGACTTCTTCTTCTAAATCGAGTAACGTTTCTATGGAAACGACAGGATTTTCTTTTGGTATACGAGTATCTCCTTTCCGATGCACTATTCCTTCTTTACTGCGTCCCTCGCTCCCTCAGTTTGACGAATTAACACAGAAATTGCGTCGCTATGAAATACTATGTGTTCTACGACTTCTCGTTCTAAATCGAGTAACGTTTCAACGGAAACGACAGGATTTTCTTTTGGGATACGAGTATCTCCTTTCCGATGCACTATTCCTTCTTTACTGCGTCCCTCGCTCCCTCACTTTGACGAATTAACACAGAAATTGCGTCGCTATGAAATACTATGTGTTCTACGACTTCTCCTCCTAAATCGAGTAACGTTTCAACGGAAACGACAGGACTTTCTTTTGGGATACGAGTATCTCCGTTCCGATGCACTATTCCCTCTTTACTGCATCACTCGCTCCCCCACATTGACGAATTAACACAGAAATGACGTCGCTATGAAATACTATGGGTTCTATGACCTCTTGTTCTAAATCGAGTAACGTTTCTATGGAAACAACAGGATTTTCTTTTATGATACGAGTACCTCCTTTCCGATGCACTATTAGTTCTTTACAGCATCCCTCGCTCCCTCAGATTGACGAATAAGCAGAGAAATTGCGCCGCCATGATTTACTATGGGTTCTATAACTTCTCCTTCTAAATCGAGTAACGTTTCTATGGAAACGACAGGATTTCGTTTCGGGATGCAACTATCTCCTTTCCGATGCACTATTCCTTCTTTACTTCATCCCTCGCCCCCCCACATTGACGAATTAACACAGACATTGCGTCGCTATGAATTACTTTGGATTCTATTTCTTCTCCTTCTAAATCGAGTAACGTTTCAATGGAAACGACTTGATTTTCTTTTGCGATAGGAGTAACTCCTTTCCGATGCACTATTCCTTCTTTACTGAATCTCACGCTCCCTCACATTGACGAATTTACACAGAAATAGCGTCGCCATCAAATACTATGGGTTCTATGACTTCCTCTTCTAAATCTAGTAACCTTTCTATGGAAATGACAGGGGTTTTCTTTTGGGATACGAGTATCTCCTTTCCTATGCACTATTCCTTCTTCACCGCATCCCTGGCTCCCTCACATTGACGTAATAAGACAGATTTGCGATTCTATGGAATACTATGTGTTCTATGACATCTCCTTCTAAATCGAGGAACGTTTTTATGGAAACGACAGGATGTTCTTTTGTGATATGACTATCTCATTTCCGATGCACCATTCCTTCTTTACTGCACCCCTCGATCCCTCACATTGACGAATTAACACAGAATTTGTGTCGGTATGAAATACTATGGGTTCTGTGACTTCTCCTTCTAAATCGAGTGACGTTTCTATGCAAACGACAGGATATATTTTTGGGATACGAGTATCTCCTTTCCGATGCGCTATTCCTACTTTACTGCATCCCTCGTTCCCTCACATTGACGAATTAACGCAGAAATTGGGTCACTATGAATTACTTTGGTTTCTATGACTTCTCCTTCTAAATCGAGTAACGTTTCCATGGAAACGACTGGATTTTCTTTTGGGATACGAGTATCTCCTTTCCGATACACTATTCCTTCTTTACTGCAACCTTCGCTACCCCACATTGACGATTTAACACAGAAATGGCGTCGCTATGAAATACTATGGGTTCTATGACTTCTCCTTCTAAATCGAGTAACGTTTCTATGGAAACGTCAGGATTTTCTTTTGGGATACGTGTATCTTGGTTTGGTTGTTTGAGGTTAAAGGGACCAAACAGCTAGGTCATCAGTCCCTTGTTTCAAATAGACTCCATTCTGCTAACGGGACATCTCAGAAAAGGCAGAACAAGAAAACGGAAAAAAGGGGAAACGTAAAAGGGCAGTCACGTTGTCAATAGCAAAAACAAATGAGGGAAGTTGGCAAGAGAACGAACCCAAAACTATGCTGAAGCAGCATAGGCAAGACCACCTGTGACTTAAAAGGTACAACTGCTATAATGCAGAAAGTACGTATGGGAATAGAAAAACTAACCAAGCCTTAAAAAGAAGGGGTAAAAACAGAGTAAAAGCGAAAGAAAAGAGGATTCCGGTCAGGGAGGTGAATCGGGAATCTCTGAACACTGCCTACAGTGGGAGACACCCAAACGCTCACCGCCCTGCCCCAACACCAGAGGGAGATTAAAAACTTTAAAACTGAGAATAAAAACCACTCTCCCGGAGGAAACCTAGAACCAGAGAGACCATCCGGGAATCGTCAGCCAACATCAAAGGTAAAGTGTGGGGGAGTCTGTACTTAGCACGCAGAGCCAAAAGAAGGGGGCATTCAACCAAAATGTGGGCCACTGACTGGAAGGCTCCACAACCACATAGCGGGGGTGGCTCATCACGCAAAAGGAAACCATGGGTCAGCCTGGTATGGCCAATGCGGAGACGACACAGTGTGGTCGAATCCTTGCGGGAGAGGCGAAAGGAAGAACGCCATGGGCCTGGATTCACTTTAATGGCACGAAGTTTATTAGACAGTGGAGTAGCCTCCCAAGAATTGGCCCACGACTGTGCAAAGTGGGATTTGATGTGAAGCCGTAAATCCGCTGCAGGAGGGGTTACAGAAAACGGGGGGTAAGTAACTGCTCCCCCAGCCAAACGATCAGCGAGCTCATTACCCGGGATACCCACATGGCCCGGGACCCATAGGAAGTCAATGGAACAAGCAGCACGGTGAAGATCAGCGAGATGGTCATGGATGGCAGACACCAAGGGATGGCGCGAAAAACACCGGTCAATAGCAAGAAGGCCACTCATCGAGTCCGTACATAACAAAACGCGGTTGTGTTGGGATCGTTTAATAAAGGTAAGGGCCCGGGAAATTGCCATCAATTCCGCAGTAAACACCCCACATGTAGGTGGCAGCAGATGACTTTCCGTTCCAACAGAGGACGTGAAGGCATACCCAACACGATCAGCAGATTTAGAGCCATCAGTGTAAAAAACAACAGCATCCCGAAACTCCCATAAAATTTGGCGGAAAAAGGATCGGAACACCACCGGGGGGATGGAATCTTTCGGACCGCGGCGGAGATCCATCCGAATTCGAGGCCGAGGAACTAACCAAGGTGGGGTGGAGGGGAGGGAGCGAGGAAGACAGGACAAAGAAGGAAGCCGAAAATCACGGTTAAGAGACGCAAGGCGCAGTCCAACCGGTAAACCCGCCCGAGGGCGGGAGTCAGGCGGGCGACGTCCATGGTCTGGGAATAGGATAGAATAGGAAGGATGAGCGGGAGAAGAATGGATAGTAAGGGCATAAGACACCAGAAGCTGGGACCGCCGAACAGAAAGGGGGGGGATCCCAGCTTCAACCAGGAGACTATCAACAGGGCTAGTAGGGAAGGCACCGGTGGCCAAACGGATACCACGATGGTGGACCGGATCCAGCACGTGCAGCGTGGAAGGAGCAGCTGAACCATAAACTTGACAACCATAGTCCAAACGTGACAGAACTAGAGCACGATAAAGACGGAGGAGGAGGGAACGGTCCGCACCCCAAGAGGAGTGGGCAAGGAAGCGAAGGACATTGAGTTTACGGAAACATCCTACCTTCAGGAGTCTGATATGGGGCAGCCAAGTGAGCTTGTTGTCGAAAAGAAGACCTAGGAAACGAAACTGTGGAACCACAGGCAATCTTTGTGCAGCGAGATAGAGCTCTGGATCAGGGTGGACCGTAGTACGGCGACAGAAGTGGACCACCCGCGATTTTAAAGGAGAGAATTGAAACCCGTGTGAGAGGGTCCATGCAGAGGCACGCCGTATAGCCACCTGGAGCTGCCGTTCTGCAGATGGCATCGAGGAGGAACTAACCCAAATGCAGAAATCATCCACATACAGGGCAGGGGCGACCAAGGGACCGACAGAGGCCACAAGTCCATCGATAGCAATGAGGAAAAGAAGGACACTCAAGACAGAACCCTGTGGGATGCCCGTCTCCTGGGTCCGTGGAGAACTAAAAGCAGTACCAACTCGAACTCTGAATGACCGATGGATCAGGAACTGGCGGATAAAAATCGGGAGTGGGCCCCGAAGACCCCACTGATGAAGGGTTAGTAAGATGTGATGGCGCCAGGCCGTGTCATAGGCCTTGCGAAGGTCAAAAAACACTGCAACCAAATGGCGGCGCTGGGAAAAAGCCTGCCGAACTGCGGATTCCAAGCGAAGTAAATGATCGATTGGAGATCGTCCCTCTCGAAAGCCACACTGGTAAGGGGACAATAGATCCCGAGATTCGAGGACCCAAGTGAGCCGACGGGCTACCAGCCGTTCAAGTAACTTACAACCAACATTGGTCAAACTAATTGGCCGATAGCTGTCAACAGATAGGGGGTTCTGACCAGGCTTAAGGACAGGAACCACAATGCTATCCCTCCACTGAGAAGGGAAGTCACCCTGGAGCCAGATACGGTTAAACACCCGAAGAAGATGGTGCCGTTGTGGAGCACTGAGATGTTGAAGCAGCTGGTTATGAATGGAATCTGGGCCAGGGGCCGTATCGTGAGAAGAAGATAGAGCAGAAAGAAATTCCCATTCAGTGAAAGGTTCGTTGTAAGATTCTGACTCACAAGTGGTGAAACATAAGGTGACAGCTTCAGCCTGCTGTTTGTGATGAAGGAAAGCAGCTGGATAGGAGGCCGACGCTGATGCCACTGCAAAATGGGTCGCAAGATGTTCTGCGAGAACTAATGGCTCCGTACAAATGCCATCTGGGAGGTGAAGGCCTGGGAGGGTGGACTGCCGATGGCAACCTTGGAGAGAGCGAAGTGTAGTCCATACCCATGACAGAGGGACAGTGGAACCAAGGGAAGAAACGAATCGTTCCCAACATATCCGCTTGCTCTGTTTGATTAAATAACGGGCTTTAGCGCGAAGGCGCTTAAAGGTAGAAAGGCTGGCTACAGATGGGTGCCTCTTAAAGTGTTGCGAAGCTCGACGGCGATCACGGATGGCAATGGCAATGGCCGTACTCCACCACGGGACTTGCCGACGACGAAATTGTCCAGATGAGCGCGGGACAGCAAGGTTAGCAGCGCGAACAATCGCGTCAGACACGTCACGTAGGACGTCATCAATACAACCCGACAAAGAGGGAGAAAACTCGACCTGTGCAGTATATAGAGGCCAATCGGCGCGGTGGAAAGACCAACGAGGTAACCTCTCCATCGGGGAGCGGGAAGGGAGCGTGATAATCAACGGGAAATGGTCACTGTCACAAAGGTCGTCATGTGGCGACCAGTGTAATGAAGGGAGGAGAGAGGGAGAAGAAAGAGAAAGATCAATGGCAGAAAAGGTACCATGACCAGCACTGAAATGAGTAGGGGAGCCATCATTAAGAAGGCACAGGTCGTGGTCTGCAATAAATTGGTCTATAAGAAGACCTCGTCTAGATGGAAAGGCACTGCCCCACAGAGGATGATGAGCATTAAAATCCCCAAGGAGGAGGAAGGGAGGAGGAAGTTGCTGAAGAAGGGTGGTTAAGGCAGCAGGTGTAAGAATCCTGTCAGGAGGGAGATAAAGATTGCATACTGTGACTGCAGAGTCGAAGTGGACCCTAACAGCAACCGCTTCCAATGTAGTTTGGAGAGGAATCCACGTGCTAGCAATGTCTGTACGGACCAACGTACAAACGCCACCAGAAGCCCGCAAGGGTCCGACCCGATTTCGACAGAAAACACGGAACCCACGGAGGGTCGGTGAGTGAGCATCAGTAAAATGAGATTCCTGTAGAACCACACAAGCTGCTGAGTAGGACGAAAGAAGGGATTTCAATTCCGGAAGGTGACGATAGTAGCCATTACAATTCCATTGGAGAACCACAGAACGATGGTTTAAATGAGGGCTGAACACGCTAAATCCAGTCATACCGCCGGGTCCCCACCCGTCACCGACAAGGAGGGGGCGACATCCATAAACGACAGGTCAGAATCCGGTTGTGAAGTCGGGGAAGGGACCTCCGGTGACACCAGAGGCTCTTTGTCCCGGGACTTATGTTTCTTCTTCTTTTCAGGCTGAGATCGAGGAGGGCTGTGTGGCATAATGGAGCCAGCTGCAGCAAGATCAGGAACAGAAAGAGACCGGGCGACCTGGGGGCCTATAGACCGCGGCTCTCGCGGTCGCCGCGCTGCAGCAGACCTTTGACCTGGAAGGTGCCGGGAAGGGGCATCCCGGGAGAGGCGCCCTTGACCGGCAGACGCCGAAGGAGTGGGACACTTCTCCGGCTGGGGAGGGGGAGCAGCGCCCAGAGGAGAAGGTGTGGGAGCCACAGGGGAGGGGGGAAGGAGAGGGGTCCGGGATGGGGGTAAGGAAGGGGAAGGAAGGGATGAAGATGTAACCAAGGCGTAACTGGATGTCATGGACACAGGGTGCAATCGTGCATATTTCTTACGGGCCTCTGTGTAGCTTAAACGATCAAGGGACTTATACTCTTGTATCTTTTTTTCTTTCTTATAGACTGGGCAATCTGCTGAACGTGGAGAATGACTACCATGACAATTTACACATACAGGAGGGGGAACACAGGGACTCCCCTCATGGAGTGGACGTCCACAGTCACCACAGAGAGGGTCCTGGGAACAGCGAGAAGACATGTGGCCAAAAGGCAAGCACTTAAAACACCGCATAGGAGGTGGGATGTACGGCTTCACATCACAGCGATAGACCATAATCTTAACTTTCTCAGGAAGGGTATCCCCTTCAAAGGCCAGGATAAAGGCACCAGTATCAATACGATTATCTTTAGGACCCTTCTGAACACGCCGAACAAAGTGAACACCCCGCCGTCCGAGATTGTCCCGAAGTTCCTCATCAGTTTGAAGGATGAGGTCTCTGTGAAAAATCACACCTTGTACCATATTTAGAGACTGGTGAGGGGTAATGGACACGGGAATTGTGCCAAGATGGGTACAGGCACGAAGGGCCGCAGATTGGGCAGCCGAAACAGTTTTTATCAGCAACGAACCCGACCGCATCTTGCTCAGGGAGTCCACTTCGCCGAACTTGTCTTCAATGTGTTCCACAAAGAATAAAGGTTTGACACTGGTGAAAGTATCTCCATCAGTCCTGGTGCAAACTAGATAACGGGGGAAAGGTTTTGCCCCTAGACGACGGGCCTGACCCTCCTCCCAGGGGGTAGCCATGGAAGGGAAGGCCGAAGGGGCAAGAGAAGCAGCACTTGAGGAATCAGTACCACGCAG
Source organism: Schistocerca piceifrons (assembly GCF_021461385.2). Classification (NCBI taxonomy): domain Eukaryota; kingdom Metazoa; phylum Arthropoda; class Insecta; order Orthoptera; family Acrididae; genus Schistocerca; species Schistocerca piceifrons. The sequence continues at coordinate 198,561 of NW_025728219.1, read as the reverse complement.
AGAGACGGCCGCAGAAGAGCGGCCAGAGTTTTGGACCCGTATGCGTTTCATCTGCATAGCGTCCGCCCTGATACCACCCACTCCGATCAGGGGCTCTCCTCACGGGCGCCACCCAGCCACAGCAAGGGCCGTCTGGCACGGCGGCCATTGCCGAGAGTTCCGATGCTCCAGGATGACGAGCAACCACTCCAAGGCATGCATGAGGAGGTCACAGCTCAGGTATCAGAAGTGTGATCCCTGTGTGTTCAGGGGGCTCAACCAGAAGGGTACATAGCGACCCCACCACACGGGCTGGCTACCGTGCTGGCTATGCACCTTAGCATCAGACAACGACGTAAAAGAAAAGGTGGAATGTACTAGGAGGGCACACGTCGGAGACACTAGGTAAGGTGCTCTTCCCCAAATGGCTCACACTACGGAAGAGAAATTTTGGAATGGAGGTCAAACCCCAGAGGGGGACCAAGGAATGCCAAAAGGAGGAGATGATTACGCAACAAAGCCGGAGTGTAAAACCAACAGAACCAGGAGGATAGCGGGGGCCAACATAAGCAAGTACACCAATAGAGGGAGAGGAGAGGGCGAGGGGAAAGGGGTATGGAAGGGAAAGGAGGGGAAGGGAAAGGAAATGCAGCCCGGGAGAGAGAGAGAAGGCTGCAATGGCTCGGGGCCCCGTGCTCGCCACGCACGTATCCACAAAAGAGTTGTGGCCCCCTGGGGGGGATACGTGTATCTCCTTTCCGAAGCACTATTCCCTCTTAACAGCATCCCTCGCTCCCTCACATAGGCAAATTAACACAGAAATTGCGTCGCTATGAAATACCATTCGTTCTAAGACATCTCCTTCTAAATCGAGTAACGTTTCTATGGAAACAACAGGATTTTCTTTTACGATACGAGTATCTCCTTTCCGATGCACTATTCCTTCTTTACTTCATCCCTCGCTCCCTCACATTGAGGAATTAACGCAGAAATTGCGTCGCTATGAATTACTTTGGGTTCTATGACTTCTCCTTCTAAATCGAGTAACGTTTCAATGGAAGCGACTGGATTTACTTTTGCGATAGGAGTATCTCCTTTCCGATGCACTATTCCATCTTTACTGCATCTCTCGCTCCCTCACATTGACGAATTAACAAAGAAATTGCGTCGCTATGAAATACTATGTGTTCTATAACTTCTCCTTCTAAATCGAGTAACGTTTCTATGGAAACGACAGGATTTTCTTATGGTATACGAGTGTGTCATTTCCGATGCACTGTTCCTTTTTTACTGCGTCCCTCGCTCCCTCACTTTCACGAATTAACACAGAAATTGCGTCGCTATGTAATACTATGTGTTCCATGACTTCTCCTTCTAAATCGAGTGACTTTTCAATGGAAACGACGGGATTTTCTTTTGGGATATGAGTATCTGCCTTCCGATGCACTATTCCCTCTTTACTGCATCACTTGCCCCCTCACATTGACGAATTAACACAGAAATTGCGGCGCTATGACATACTATGTGTTCCATGACTTCTCCTTCGAAATCGAGTAACGTTTCTATCGATACGACAGGATTTTCATCTATGATACGAGTACCTCCTTTCAGATGCACTATTAGTTCTTTACTGCATCCCTCGCTCCCTCAGATTGACGAATATGCACAGAAATTGCGTCGCCATGAATTACAATGGGTTCTATAACTTTTCCTTCAAAATCGAGTAACGTCTCTATGGAAACGACATGATTTCGTTTCGGAATACTACTATCTCCTTTCCGATGCTCTATTCCTTCTTTACTTCATCCCTCGCTCCCTCACATTGACGATTTAACGCAGAAATTGCGTCGCTATGAATTACTTTGGGTTGAATGACTTCTCCTCCTAAATCGAGTAACGTTTCCATGGAAACGACTGGATTTTCTTTTGGGATACGAGTATCTCCTTTCCAATGCACTATTCCTTCTTAACTGCATCTCTCGCTCCCTCACATTGGCGAATTAACACAGAAATAGCGTCGCTACGAAATACTATGTGTTCTATGACTTCACTTTCTAAATTGAGGAACGTTTCTATGGTAACGACAGAATTTTCCTTTGGGATACGAGTATCTCCATTCCGGTGCACAATTTCTTCTTTACTGCAACCCTCGCTACCTCACATTGACGAATTATCACAGAAATGGCGTCGCTATGAAATACTATGGGTTCTGTGACTGCTCCTTCTAAATCGAGTAACGTTTCTATGGAAACGACAGGATTTTCATTTGGTATACGAGTATCTCCTTTCCGATGCAATATTCCTTCTATACTGCATCCCTCGCTCCCTCACATTGACGAATTAACACAGAAATTGAGTCGCTATGATTTACTATAGGTTCCATGACTTCTCCTTCTAAATCGAGTAACGTTTCTATACAAACCACCGGATATATTTTTGGGATACGAGTATCTCCTTTCCGATGCACTATTCCTACTTTACTGCATCCCTAGTACCCTCACATTGACGAATAAGCAGAGAAATTGCGTCGCTGTGATATCCTATGGGTTCTATGACTTCTCCTTCTTAATCGAGTAACGTTTCTATGGAAACGAGAGGATTTTCTTTTGGTATACGAGTATCTCCTTTCCGATGCACTATTCCTTCTTTACTGCGTCCCTCACTCCCTCACTTTGACGAATTAACACAGAAATTGCGTCGCTATGTAATACTATGTGTTCTACGACTTCTCCTTCTAAATCAAGTAGCGTTTCAATGGAAACGACAGATTTTTCTTTTGGGATACGAGTATCTCCTTTCCGATGCACTATTCCCTCTTTACTGCATCACACGCTCCCTCACATTGACGAATTAACACAGAAACTGCGTCGCTATGAAACACTATGTGTTCCATGACTTCTCCTTCTAAATCAAGTAACGTTTCTATGGAAACGACAGGATTTTCTTTTACGATGCGAGTACCTCCTTTCCGATGCACTATTAGTTCTTTACTGCATCCCTCGCTCCCTCAGATTGACGAATTAGCAGAGAAATTGCGTCGCCATGAATTTCTATGGGTTCTATGTCTTCTCCTTCTAAATCGAGTAACGTTTTAATGGAAACGACAGGATTTCCTTGTGGGATACGAGTATCTCCGTTCCGATGCACTATTCCTTCTATACTGCATCCCTCGCTCCCTCACATTGACGAATTAACACAGAATTTGCGTCGCTATGATTTACTATGGGTTCCATGACATCTCCTTCTAAATCGATTAACGTTTCTATGGAAACGACAGGATTTTCTTTTGGGATACGAGTATCTCCTTTCCGATGCACTATTCCTTCTTCACTGCATCCCTGGCTCCCTCACATTGACGAATTAACACAGATTTGCGATTCTATGGAATACTTTGTGTTCTATGACCTCTCCTTCTAAATCGAGTACCGTTTCTATGGAAACGACAGGATTTTATTATGGGATACGAGTATCTCCTTTCCGATGCACTATTCCTTCTTCACTGCATCCCTCGCTCCCTCACTTTGACGAATTAACACTGAAATTGCGTCGCTATGAAATACTATGGGTTCTATGACTTCTCCTTCTGAATCGAGTGACGTTTCCATGCAAACGACAGGATATATTTTTGGGATATGAATATCTCCTTTCCCATGCACTATTCCTACATTACTGCATCCCTCGCTCCCTCACATTGACGAATTAACACAGAAATTGAGTCGCTATGATTTACTATGGGTTCCATGTCTTCTCCTTCTAAATCGAGTAACGTTTCTATACAAACCACCGGATATATTTTTGGGATACGAGTATCTCCTTTCCGATGCACTATTCCTACTTTACTGCATCCCTAGTACCCTCACATTGACGAATAAGCAGAGAAATTGCGTCGCTGTGATATCCTATGGGTTCTATGACTTCTCCTTCTTAATCGAGTAACGTTTCTATGGAAACGAGAGGATTTTCTTTTGGTATACGAGTATCTCCTTTCCGATGCACTATTCCTTCTTTACTGCGTCCCTCACTCCCTCACTTTGACGAATTAACACAGAAATTGCGTCGCTATGTAATACTATGTGTTCTACGACTTCTCCTTCTAAATCAAGTAGCGTTTCAATGGAAACGACAGGTTTTTCTTTTGGGATACGAGTATCTCCTTTCCGATGCACTATTCCCTCTTTACTGCATCACACGCTCCCTCACATTGACGAATTAACACAGAAATTGCGTCGCTATGAAACACTATGTGTTCCATGACTTCTCCTTCTAAATCAAGTAACGTTTCTATGGAAACGACAGGATTTTCTTTTACGATGCGAGTACCTCCTTTCCGATGCACTATTAGTTCTTTACTGCATCCCTCGCTCCCTCAGATTGACGAATTAGCAGAGAAATTGCGTCGCCATGAATTTCTATGGGTTCTATATCTTCTCCTTCTAAATCGAGTAACGTTTTAATGGAAACGACAGGATTTCCTTTTGGGATACGAGTATCTCCTTTCCGATGCACTATTCCTTCTATACTGCATCAGTCGCTCCCTCACATTGACGAATTAACACAGAATTTCCGTCGCTATGATTTACTATGGGTTCCATGACATCTCCTTCTAAATCGATTAACGTTTCTATGGAAACGACAGGATTTTCTTTTGGGATACGAGTATCTCCTTTCCGATGCACTATTCCTTCTTCACTGCATCCCTGGCTCCCTCACATTGACGAATTAACACTGATTTGCGATTCTATGGAATACTTTGTGTTCTATGACCTCTCCTTCTAAATCGAGTACCGTTTCTATGGGAACGACAGGATTTTATTATGGGATACGAGTATCTCCTTTCCGATGCACTATTCCTTCTTTACTTCATCCCTCGCTCCCTCACATTGAGGAATTAATACAGAAATTGCGTCGCTATGAAATACTATGAGTTATATGACTTCTCCTTCTAAATCGAGTAACGTTTCTATGGAGACGACAGGATTGTATTATGGGATACGAGTATCTCCTTTTCAATGCACTATTCCTTCTTTACCCCATCCCTCGCTCCCTCACATTAACGAATTAACGCAGAAAATGCGACGCTATGGAATACAATCTGTTCTGTGACTTCCCCTTCTAAATCGAGTAACGTTTCTATGGACACGACAGGATTTTGTTTTGGGATTCGAGTATCTCCTTTCCGATGCACCATTCCTTGTTTACTACATTCCTCGCTCCCTCACATTGAAGAATTAACAATGTAATTGCGTCGCTATGAAATACTATGGGTTCTATGACTTGTCCTCCTAAAACGAGTAACGTTTCTATGGAAACGACAGGTTTTTCTTTTTGATACGAGTATCTCCTTTCCGATGCACTATTCCTTCTTTACTGCATCCCTCATTCCCTCACATTGACGAATAAGCACAGAAATTGCGTCGCTATGAAATATCATTGGTTCTATGACATCTCCTTCTATTTCGAGTAACGTTTCTATGGAAACAACAGGATTTTCTTTTACGATAGGAGTATCTCCTTTCCGATGCACTATTCCTTCTTTACTGCATCCCTCGCTCCCTCAGATTGACGAATTAACACAGAAATTACTTCGCTATGAAGTAGTATGGGTTCTATGACTTCTCCCTCTGAATCGAGTAACGTAACTATGGTAACGACACGATTTTCTTTTGGGATACGAGTATTTCCTTTTCGATGCTCTATTCCTACTTTACTGCATCCCTCGCTCCCTCACATTGACGAATTAACACAGAAATTGCGTCGCTATGAAATACTATGTATTTCATGACTTCTCCTTCTAAATCGAGTAACGTTTCTATGGAAACGACAGGATGATCTTTTGGGATACGAGTATCCTTTCCGATGCGCTATTCCTACTTTACTGCATCCCTACTTCCCTCTCATTGACGAATAGGCACAGAATTTGGGTCGCTATGAAATACTATTGGTTCTATGACTTCTCTTTCTAAATCGAATTACGTTTCTATATGAACGACAGGATTTTCTATTGGTAAACGAGTATCGCCTTTCCTATGCACTATTCCTTCTATACTGCGTCCCTCGCTCCCTCACATTGACGAATTAACACAGAAATTGCGAGCTGTGAAACACTATGTGTTCTATGACTTCTCCTTCTAAATCGAGTAACGTTTCTATGGAAACAACAGGATTTTCTTATGGTATACGGGTATCTCCTTTCCGATGCACTATTCCTTCTTTCCTGCATCCCTCGCTCCCTCACTTTTACGAATTAACACAGAAATGGCGTCGCTATGAAATACTATGGGTTCTATGACTTCTCCTTCTAAATCGAGTAACGTTTCTATGGAAACAAGAGGATTTTCTATTGGTATAAGGGTATCTCCTTTCCGATGCACTATTTCTTCTTTACTGCATCCCTGGCTCCCTCACATTCACGAATTAACACCGAAATTGCGACTCTATGGAATACTATGGGTTCTATAACTTCTCCTTCTAAATCGCATTACGTTTCTATTGAAACGACAGGATTTTCTTTTAGTATACGGATATCTCCATTCCGATGCACTATTCCTTTTTTGCTGCATCCCTGGTTCCCTCACATTCACGAATTAACACCGAAACAGTGACTCTAGGGAATACTATGGGTTCTATAACTTCTCCTTCAATATCGAGTAACGTTTCAATGGAAACTATCGGTATTTCTTTTAGGATTAGACTATCTCCTTTCCGAGGCACTATTCCTACTTTACTGCATCCCTTGCTCCCTCACATTGACGAATTAACACATAAATTGCGTCGCTATGAATTAGTATGTGTTCTATAGCTTCTCCTTCTAAATGGAGTAACGTTTCTATTGAAACGACTGGATTCTCTGTTGGGATACGAGTATCTCCCTTTCGATGCACTATTCCTTCTTTACTGCATCCCTGGCTCCCTCATATTGACGAATAAGCACAGAAATTGCGTTGCTATGAAATACTATTGGTTCTAAGACTTCTCATTCTAAATCGAGTATTGTTTTTTGGAAACGACAGGATTTTCTTTTGGGATACGACTATCTCCTTTCCGATGCACTATTCCTTCTTTACTGCTTCCCTCCCTCCCTCACATTGACGAATTAAAACAGAAATTGCGTCGCTATGAAATACTATGAGTTCTATGACTTCGCCTTCTAAATCGAGTAACGTTCCTACGGAAACGACAGGATTTTCTTTTGGTATACGAGTATCTCCTTTCCGAAGCACTATTCCTTCTTTACTGATTCCCTTGCTCCCTCACATTGACGAATTAACACAGAAATTGCGTCGCTATGAAATACTATGTGTTCTATGACTTCTCCTTCTAAATCGAGTAACGTTTCTATGGAAACAACAGGATTTTCTTTTACGATACGAGTATCTCCTTTCCGATGCAGTATTCCTTCTTTACTGCATCCCTCGCTCACTTACATTGACGAATTAACACAAAAATTGCGTCGCTATGAAATAGTACGGGTTCCATGACTTCCCCTTCTAAATCGAGTAACGTTTCTATGGAGACAAAAGGATTTTCTTTTGGGATACGAATATCTCCTTTCCGATGCACTATTCCTTCTTCTCTGCATCCCTGGCTCCCTCACATCGAAGAATTAACACAGATTTGCGACTCAATGGAATACTATGTGTTCTACGACTTCTCCTTCTAAATCGAGTAACGTTTCTATGGAAACGACAGGATTTGCTTATTGGATACGAGTATCTCCTTTCCGATGAACTATTCCTTCTTTACCCCAACCCTCGCTCCCTCACATTAACGAATTAACGCAAAAAATGCGACGCTATGGAATACAATCTGTTCTGTGACTTCCCCTTCTAAATCGAGTAACGTTTCTATGGACACGACAGGATTTTGTTTTGGGATACGAGTATCTCCTTTCCGATGCACCATTCCTTGTTTACTGCATCCCTCGCTCCCTCACATTGAATTATTAACAATGAAATTGCGTCGCTATGAAATACTATGGGTTCTATGACTTGTCCTCCTAAAACGAGTAACGTTTCTATGGAAAGGACAGGTTTTTCTTTTTGATACGAGTATCTCCTTTCCGATGCACTATTCCTTCTTTACTGCATCCCTCATTCCCTCACATTGAAGAATAAGCACAGAAATTGCGTCGCTATGAAATACTATGAGTTGTATGACTTCTCCTTCTAAATCGAGTAACGTTTCTATGGAAACAACAGGATTTTCTTTTGGTGATCGAGTATCTCCTTTCCGATGCACTATTCCTTCTTTACTGCATCCCTGGCTCCCTCACATTTACGAATTAACACCGAAATTGTGACTCTAGGGAATGCTATGGGTTCTATAACTTCTCCTTCAATATCGAGTAACGTTTCAATGGAAACTATCGCTATCTCTTTTAGGATTACACTATCTTCTTTCCGAGGCACTATTCCTACTTTACTGCATCCCTTGCTCCCTCACATTGACGAAATAACACATAAATTGCGTCGCTATGAATTAGTATGTGTTCTATAACTTCTCCTTCTAAATGGAGTAACGTTTCTATTGAAACGACAGGATTCTCTGTTGGGATACGAGTATCTCCCTTTCGATGCACTATTCCTTCTTTATTGCATCCCTCGCTCCCTCACATTGACTAATTAACAATGAAATTGCGTCGCTATGAAATACTATGGATTCCACGACTTCTCCTTCTAAATCGAATAACGTTTCTATGGAAACGACAGGATTTTCTTTTGGGATACGAGTATCTCCCTTCCGATGCACAATTCCTACTTTACTGCATCCCTAGATGTCTCAAATTGACGAATTAACACAGAAATTGCGACGCTATGGAATACTATGTGTTCTATGACTTCCCCTTCTATATCGAGTAACGTTTCTATTGAAACGACAGGATTTTCGGTTGGGATACGAGTATATCCTTTCCGATGCACTATGCCTTCTTTACTGCATCCCTCGCTCCCTGACATTGACGTATTAACACAGCCATTGCGTCGCTATGGAATTCTATGGGTTCTATGACTTCTCCATCTAAATCGAATAACGTTTCTATCGAAACGATAGGAACTTCTTTTGGGATACGAGTATCTCCTTTCCGATGCACTATGCCTTCTTTACTGCATCCCTCGCTCCCTCACATTGACGAAATAACACAGAAATTGCGTCGCTATGAAATACTATGTGTTCCAAGACATCTCGTTCTAAATCGAGTTACGTTTCTACGGAAACGACAGGTTTTTCTTTTGGGATACGACTATCTCCTTTCCGATGCACTATTCCTTCTTTACTGCATCCCTGGCTCCCTCATATTGACGAATAAGCACAGAAATTGCGTTGCTATGAAATACTATTGGTTCTAAGACTTCTCATTCTAAATCGAGTATTGTTTTTTGGAAACGACAGGATTTTCTTTTGGGATACGACTATCTCCTTTCCGATGCACTATTCCTTATTTACTGCATCCCGCGCTCCCTCACATTGACGAATTAACACAGAAATTGCGTCGCTATGAAATACTATGAGTTCTATGACTTCGCCTTCTAAATCGAGTAACGTTCCTACGGAAACGACAGGATTTTCTTTTGGTATGCGAGTATCTCCTTTCCGAAGCACTATTCCTTCTTTACTGATTCCCTTGCTCCCTCACATTGACGAATTAACACAGAAATTGCGTCACTATGAAATACTATGTGTTCTATGACTTCTCCTTCTAAATCGAGTAACGTTTCTATGGAAACAACAGGATTTTCTTTTACGATACGAGTATCTCCTTTCCGATGCAGTATTCCTTCTTTACTGCATCCCTCGCTCACTCACATTGACGAACTAACACAAAAATTGTGTCGCTATGAAATAGTACGGGTTCCATGACTTCCCCTTCTAAATCGAGTAACGTTTCTATGGAGACGAAAGGATTTTCTTTTGGGATACGAGTATCTCCTTTCCGATGCACTATTCCTTCTTCTCTGCATCCCTGGCTCCCTCACATCGAAGAATTAACACAGATTTGCGACTCAATGGAATACTATGTGTTCTACAACTTCTCCTTCTAAATCGAGTAACGTTTCTATGGAAACGACAGGATTTTCTTATTGGATACGAGTATCTCCTTTCCGATGAACTATTCCTTCTTTACTGCATCCCTCGCTCTCTCACATTGACGAATTAACAAAGAAATTGCGTCGCTATGAAATACTATGAGTTCTATGACTTCTCCTTCGAAATCGAGTAACGTCTCTATGTAAACGACAGGATGTTCTTTTGTGTTACGACTATCTCCTTTCCGATGCACTATTCCTTCTTTACTGCATCCCTCGCTCCCTCTCATTGACGAAATAACACAGAAATTTCGTCGCTATGAAATACTATGGGTTCTATGACTTCTTCTTCTGAATCGAGTAACGTTTCTATGGAAACGACAGGATTATCTTTTGGGATACGACTATCTCTTTCCGATGCCCTATTCCTTCTTTATTGCATCCCAGGCTCCCTCACATTGACGAATTAACTCATAAATTGCTTCGCTATGAAATACTATGGCTTCTATGATTTCTCCTTCTAAATCGTGTAAGGTTTCTATGGAAACGACAGGATTTTCTTTTGGTAATCGAGTATATCCTTTCCGATGCACTATGCCTTCTTTACTGCATCCCTCGCTCCCTGGCATTGACGTATTAACACAGAAATTGCGACGCTATGGAATTCTATGGGTTCTATGACTTCTCCTTCTAAATCGAGTAACGTTTCTATTGAAACGAAAGGATTTTCTATTGGTATACGAATATCTCCTTTCCGATGCACTATTCCTTTTTTACTGCATCCCTTGCTCCCTCACATTGACGAATTAACGCTGAAATAGCGTCGCTATGAAATACTATGGGTTCAATGACTTCTCCTTCTAAATCGAGTTACGTTTCTACGGAAACGACAGGTTTTTTTTTTTTTTGGGATACGAATATCTCCTTTCCGATGCACTATTCCTTCTCTACTGCATCCCTGGCTCCCCCACATTGACGAATTAACACAGGAATTGTGTCGCTATGAAATACTATGGGTTCTATGACTCCTCCTTCTAAATCGAGTAACGTTCCCTCTTAACTGCATTCCTCGCTCCATCACGTTGGCAAATTAACACGGAAATTGCGTCGCTATGAAATACCATTGGTTCTATGAAATCTCCTTCAAAATCGAACAACGTTTGTATATAAACGACAGGATTTTCTTTTGGTATACGAGTATCTCCTTTCCGATAAACTATTCCTTCTTTACTGCATCCCTGGCTCCCTCACATTGAGGAATTAACACCGAAATTGCGACGCTATGGAATATTATGTGTTCTACGACTTCTCCTTCTAAAACGGGTAACGTTTCTATGGAAACGACAGGATTTTCTTATGGGATACGAGTATCTCCTTTCCGATGCACTATTCCTTCTATACTGCATCCTTCGCTCCCTCACATTGACGAATAAGCACAGAATTTGCGTCACTATGAAATACTATTCGTTCTATGACTTCTCCTTCTAAATCGAATAACCTTTCTATATAAACGACAGGATATTCTTTTGGTATACGAGTATATCCTTTCCGATGCACTATTCCTTCTTTTCTGCATCCCTAGCTCCCTCACATTGATGAATTAACACAGAAATGGCGTCGCTATGTAATACTATTGGTTCTATGACATCTCCTTCTAAATCGACTTACGTTTCTGTGGAAAGAACAGGACTTTCGTTTGGGTTACGGGTATCTCCTTTCTGATGCACTATTCCTTGTTTACTGCATCCCTCGCTCCTTCACATTGGCGAGTTAACACAGAATTTGCGTCACAGTGATACACTATGGGTCCTATAATTTCTTCTTCTAAATCGAGTAACGTTTCTATGGAAACGAAAGGATTTTCTTTTGGGATACGAGTATCTCATTTCCGATGCACTATTCCTTCTATACTGCATCCTTCGCTCCCTCACATTGACGAATTGACACAGAAATTGCGTCTCTATGAAATACTACGGGTTCTATGACTTCTCCCTCTAAATCGAGTAACGTTTCTATGGAAACTATAGGAATTTATTTTGGGATACGACTATCTCCTTTCCGATGCACTATTCCTTCTTTACTGCATCCCTCGCTCCATCACATTGAGAAATTAGCACAGAAATTGTGTCGCTATGAAATACTATGGGTTCTATAACTTCTCCTTCTAAATCGTGTAACGATTCTATTAAAACGACAGAATTTTCTTTTGTGATACGAGTATCTCCTTTCCGATGCACCATTCCTTCTTTCCTGCAACCCTCGCTCCCTCAGATTGACGAATTCACAATAAAATTGCGTCGCTATGAAATAGTATGGGTTGTATGACTTCTTCTTCTAAATCGAGTAACGTTTCTATGGAAACGACAGGATTTTCTTTGGGGATACGACTATCTCCGTTCCGATGCCCTATTCCTTCTTTACTGCACCCCAGGCTCCCTCACATTGACGAATTAACTCATAAATTGCGTCGCTATGAAATACTATGGCTTTTATGACTTCTCCTTCTAAATCGAGTAACGTTTCTACGGAAACGACCGGATTTTCATTTGGTATACGAGTATCTCCTTTCCGATGCACTATTCCTTCTTAATTGCATCCCTCGCTCCCTCACATTTACGAACTAACACAGAAATTGCGTCTCTATGAAACACTATGGGTTCTATGACTTCTCCTTCTAAATCGAGTAACGTTTCTATGGAGACGACAGGATTTCTTTTGGGATACGAGCATCTCCTTTCCGATGCACTATTCCTTCATTACTGCATCCCTCGCTCCCTCACATTGACGAATTAACACAGAAATTGCGACGCTATGGAATACTATCTGTTCTGTGGCATCCCTTTCTAAATCGAGTAACGTTTCTATGGAAACGACAGGATTTTCTTTTGGGATACGACTATCTCCTTTCCGATGCTCTATTCCTTCTTTACTGAATTTCTCGCTCCCACACATTGACGAATTCACAATGAAATTGCGTCGCTATGAAATACTATGTGTTCTATGACTTGTCCTAATAAAATGAGTAACGTTTCTATGGAAGCGACAGGATTTTCTTTGTGATACGAGTATCTCCATTCCGATGCACTATTCCTTCTTTACAGCATCCCTCGTTCCCTCACATTGACGAATTAACTCATAAATTGCGTCGCTATGAAATACTATGGCTTCTATGACTTCTCTTTCTAAATCGAGTAGCGTTTCTACGGAAACGACAGGATTTTCTTTTGGTATACGGGTATCTCCTTTCCGATGCACTATTCCTTCTTAATTGCATCCCTCGCTCCCTCACATTTACGAACTAACACAGAAATACCGTCTCTATGAAATACTGTGGGTTCTATGACTTCTCCTCCTAAATCGAGTAACGTTTCTATGGAGACGACAGGATTTCTTTTGGGATACGAGCATCTCCTTTCCGATGCACTATTCCTTCATTACTGCATCCCTCGTTCCCTCACATTGACGAATAAGCACAGAAATTGCGTCGCTATGAAATACTATCGGTTCTATGGCTTCTCCTTCTACATCGAGAATTGTTTCTATGGAAACGACAGGATTTTCATTTGGGAAACGACTAACTCCTTTCCGGTGCACTATTCCTTCTCTACTGCATCCCTCGCTCCCTCACGTTGGCAAATTAACACGGATATTGCGTCGCTATGAAATACCATTGGTTCTATGACATCTCCTTCTAAATCGAGTAACGTATCTATGGAAACGAAAGGAATTTCTTTTGGGATACGAGTATCTACTTTCCGATGCACTATTCCTTCTTTACTGCATCCCTCGATCCCTCACATTGACGAATTAACACAGAAATTTCGTCGCTATGAAATACTATGGGGTCTATGACTTCTCCTTTTAAATCGAGTAACGTTTCTATGGAAACGAAAGGATTTTCAATTGGTATACGAGTATCTCCTTTCCGATGCACTATCCCTTCTTTACTGCATCCCTTGCTCCCTCACATTGACGAATTAACACAGAAATTGCGACGCTGTGGAATACTATGTGTTCTATGACTTCTCCTTCTAAATCGAGTTACGTTTCAATGGAAACGACAGGAATTTCTTATGGGATACGAGTATCTCCTTTCCGATACACTATTCCCTCTTTACTGCATCCCTCGCTCCCTCACATTGACGAATTAACACAGAAATTGCGTCGCTATGAAATACTACGCGTTCTATGACTTCTCCTTCTAATTCGAGTAACGTTTCAATGGCAACGGTCGGTATTTCTTTTGGTATACGAGTATCTCCTTTCCGAAGCACTATTCCATCATTACTGCATCCCTCGCTCCCTCACATAGATGAATTAACACAGAAATTGCATCGCTATGAAATTCTACGGTTTCTATGACTTCTCCTTCTAAATCGAGTAACGTTGCTATTGAAACGACAGGATTTTCTTTTTGGATACGAGTTTCTCATTTCCGATGCACTATTCCTTCATTATTGCATCCCTGGCTCCCTCACATTAACGAATTAACACTGAATTTGCGTCGCTATGTAATGCTATGTGTTCTATGACTTCTCCTTCTAAATCGCGTATCGTTTCTATGGAAACGACACGATTTTCTTTTGGGATACGAGTATCTCCTTTCTGACGCACTATTCCTTCTTTACTGCATCCCCCGCTCCCTCACATTGACTAATTAACACAGATATTGCGTCGCTATGAAATACTATGGGTTCTATAACTTCTTCTTCAATATCGAGTAACGTTTCTATGGAAACAATAGGAATTTCTTTTGGGATACGACTATCTCTTTCCGATAAACTATTCCTTCTTTACTGCATCCCTCGCTCCCTCACATTGACGAATTAACACAGACATTGCGTCGCTATGAGATACTATGTGTTCTATAACTTCTCCTTCAATATCGAGTAACGTTTCTATGGAAACTATAGGAATTTCTTTTGGGATACGAGTATCTCCTTTCCGATGCACTATTCCTTCTTTACTGCATCCCTGGCTCCCTCACATTGACGAATTAACACAGAAAATGCGACGCTATGGAATACTATGTGTTCTACGACTTCTCCATCTAAATCGAGTAACGTTTCAATGGAAAGACAGGATTTTCATATGGGATACGAGTATCTCCTTTCCGATGCACTATTCCTTCTGTACTGCAGCCCTCGCTCCCTCACACTGACGAACTAACACAGAAATTGCGTCGCTATGAAATACTATGGGTTCTATGACCTCTCCTTCTAAATCGAGTAACGTTTCTATCGAAACAACAGGATTGTCTTTTGGGATACGAGTATCTCCTTTCCGGTGCACTATTCCTTTTTTACTGCATCCCCTGTTCCCTCACATTGACGAATAAGCACAGAAATTGCGTCGCTATGAAATTCAATGGGTTCTATGTTTTCTCCTTCTAAATCTAGTAACTTTTCTATGTGAACGACAGGATTTCCTTTTGGAATACGACTAACTCCTTTCCCATGCACTTATCCTTCTGTACTGCATCTTTCGATCCATCACATTGACGAATTAACACAGAAATTGCGTCGCCTTGAAATACTATGCGTTCTATGACATCTCCTTCTTAATCGAGTAACGTTGCTATTGAAACGACAGGATTTTCGTTTTTGATACGAGTATCTCATTTCCGATGCACTATTCCGTCATTACTGCATCCCTGGCTCGATCACATTGACGAATTAACACTGAATTTGCGTCGCTATGGAATGCTATGTGTTCTATGACTTCTCTTTCTAAATCGAGTAACGTTTCTATGGAAACGACAGGATTTTCTTTTGGGATACGAGTATCTCCTTTCCGAGTCACTATTCCTTCTTCACTGCACCTCTTGCTCCCTTTTATTAACAATGAAATTGCGTCGCTATGAAATACTATTGGTTCTATGGCATCTCCTTCTAAATCGGGTAACGTTTCTATGGAAACAACAGGATTTTCTTTTGTTACACGACTATCACCTTTCCGATGCACTATTCCTTTTTTACTGCATCCCTCGCTCCCTCACATTGACGAATAAACATAGATATTGGGTCGTTATGAACTACTATGGCTTCTATGACTTCTCCTTCTAAATCGAGTAACGTTTCTACGGAAACGACAGGATTTTCATTTGGTATACGAGTATCTCCTTTCCGATGCACTATTCCTTCTTAATTGCATCCCTCGCTCCCTCACATTTACGAACTAACACAGAAATTGCGTCTCTATGAAATACTATGGGTTGTATGACTTCTCCTTCTAAATCGAGTAACGTTTCTATGGAGACGACAGGATTTCTTTTGGGATACGAGCATCTCCTTTCCGATGCACTATTCCTTCATTACTGCATCCCTCGCTCCCTCACATTGACGAATTAACACAGAAATTGCGACGCTATGGAATACTATCTGTTCTGTGGCATCCCTTTCTAAATCGAGTAACGTTTCTATGGAAACGACAGGATTTTCTTTTGGGATACGACTATCTCCTTTCCGATGCTCTATTCCTTCTTTACTGAATTTCTCGTTCCCACACATTGACGAATTCACAATGAAATTGCGTCGCTATGAAATACTATGTGTTCTATGACTTGTCCTAATAAAATGAGTAACGTTTCTATGGAAACGACAGGATTTTCTTTGTGATACGAGTATCTCCATTCCGATGCACTATTCCTTCCTTACAGCATCCCTCGTTCCCTCACATTGACGAATTAACTCATAAATTGCGTCGCTATAAAATACTATGGCTTCTATGACTTCTCTTTCTAAATCGAGTAGCGTTTCTACGGAAACGACAGGATTTTCTTTTGGTATACGGGTATCTCCTCTCCGATGCACTATTCCTTCTTAATTGCATCCCTCGCTCCCTCACATTTACGAACTAACACAGAAGTACCGTCTCTATGAAATACTGTGGGTTCTATGACTTCTCCTCCTAAATCGAGTAACGTTTCTATGGAGACGACAGGATTTCTTTTGGGATACGAGCATCTCCTTTCCGATGCACTATTCCTTCATTACTGCATCCCTCGTTCCCTCACATTGACGAATAAGCACAGAAATTGCGTCGCTATGAAATACTATCGGTTCTATGGCTTCTCCTTCTACATCGAGAATTGTTTCTATGGAAACGACAGGATTTTCATTTGGGAAACGACTAACTCCTTTCCGGTGCACTATTCCTTCTCTACTGCATCCCTCGCTCCCTCACGTTGGCAAATTAACACGGATATTGCGTCGCTATGAAATACCATTGGTTCTATGACATCTCCTTCTAAATCGAGTAACGTATCTATGGAAACGAAAGGAATTTCTTTTGGGATACGAGTATCTACTTTCCGATGCACTATTCCTTCTTTACTGCATCCCTCGATCCCTCACATTGACGAATTAACACAGAAATTTCGTCGCTATGAAATACTATGGGGTCTATGACTTCTCCTTTTAAATCGAGTAACGTTTCTATTGAAACGAAAATATTTTCAATTAGTATACGAGTATCTCCTTTCCGATGCACTATCCCTTCTTTACTGCATCCCTTGCTCCCTCACATTGACGAATTAACACAGAAATTGCGACGCTGTGGAATACTATGTGTTCTATGACTTCTCCTTCTAAATCGAGTTACGTTTCAATGGAAACGACAGGAATTTCTTATGGGATACGAGTATCTCCTTTCCGATGCACTATTCCTTCTTTACTGCATCCCTCGCTCCCTCACATTGACGAATTAACACAGAAATTGCGTCGCTATGAAATACTACGCGTTCTATGACTTCTCCTTCTAATTCGAGTAACGTTTCAATGGCAACGGTCGGTATTTCTTTTGGTATACGAGTATCTCCTTTCCGAAGCACTATTCCATCATTACTGCATCCCTCGCTCCCTCACATAGATGAATTAACACAGAAATTGCATCGCTATGAAATTCTACGGTTTCTATGACTTCTCCTTCTAAATCGAGTAACGTTGCTATTGAAACGACAGGATTTTCTTTTTGGATACGAGTTTCTCATTTCCGATGCACTATTTCTTCATTATTGCATCCCTGGCTCCCTCACATTAACGAATTAACACTGAATTTGCGTCGCTATGTAATGCTATGTGTTCTATGACTTCTCCTTCTAAATCGCGTATCGTTTCTATGGAAACGACACGATTTTCTTTTGGGATACGAGTATCTCCTTTCTGACGCACTATTCCTTCTTTACTGCATCCCCCGCTCCCTCACATTGACTAATTAACACAGATATTGCGTCGCTATGAAATACTATGGGTTCTATAACTTCTTCTTCAATATCGAGTAACGTTTCTATGGAAACTATAGGAATTTCTTTTGGGATACGACTATCTCTTTCCGATAAACTATTCCTTCTTTACTGCATCCCTCGCTCCCTCACATTGACGAATTAACACAGACATTGCGTCGCTATGAGATACTATGTGTTCTATAACTTCTCCTTCAATATCGAGTAACGTTTCTATGGAAACTATAGGAATTTCTTTTGGGATACGAGTATCTCCTTTCCGATGCACTATTCCTTCTTTACTGCATCCCTGGCTCCCTCACATTGACGAATTAACACAGAAATTGCGACGCTATGGAATACTATGTGTTCTACGACTTCTCCATCTAAATCGAGTAACGTTTCAATGGAAAGACAGGATTTTCATATGGGATACGAGTATCTCCTTTCCGATGCACTATTCCTTCTGTACTGCAGCCCTCGCTCCCTCACACTGACGAACTAACACAGAAATTGCGTCGCTATGAAATACTATGGGTTCTATGACCTCTCCTTCTAAATCGAGTAACGTTTCTATCGAAACAAAAGGATTGTCTTTTGGGATACGAGTATCTCCTTTCCGGTGCACTATTCCTTTTTTACTGCATCCCCTGTTCCCTCACATTGACGAATAAGCACAGAAATTGCGTCGCTATGAAATTCAATGGGTTCTATGTTTTCTCCCTCTAAATCTAGTAACTTTTCTATGTGAACGACAGGATTTCCTTTTGGAATACGACTAACTCCTTTCCCATGCACTTATCCTTCTGTACTGCATCATTCGATCCATCACATTGACGAATTAACACAGAAATTGCGTCGCCTTGAAATACTAAGCGTTCTATGACATCTCCTTCTTAATCGAGTAACGTTGCTATTGAAACGACAGGATTTTCTTTTTTGAGACGAGTATCTCATTTCCGATGCACTATTCCGTCATTACTGCATCCCTGGCTCGATCACATTGACGAATTAACACTGAATTTGCGTCGCTATGGAATGCTATGTGTTCTATGACTTCTCTTTCTAAATCGAGTAACGTTTCTATGGAAACGACAGGATTTTCTTTTGGGATACGAGTATCTCCTTTCCGAGTCACTATTCCTTCTTCACTGCACCTCTTGCTCCCTTTTATTAACAATGAAATTGCGTCGCTATGAAATACTATTGGTTCTATGGCATCTCCTTCTAAATCGGGTAACGTTTCTATGGAAACAACAGGATTTTCTTTTGTTACACGACTATCACCTTTCCGATGCACTATTCCTTGTTTACTGCATCCCTCGCTCCCTCACATTGACGAATAAACATAGATATTGGGTCGTTATGAACTACTATGGGTTCTATGACTTCTCCTTCTAAATCGAGTAACGTTTATATGGAAACGATAGGATTTACTATTGGTATACGAGTATCTCCTTTCCGATGCACTATTCCTTCTTTACTGCATCACTGGCTCCTTCACATTGACGAATTAACACAGAAATTGCGACGCTATGGAATACTATGTGTTCCATGACTTCTCCATCTAAATCGAGTAACGTTTCAATGGAAACGTCAGGATTTTCATATGGGATACGAGTATCTCCTTTCCGATGCACTATTCCTCCTGTACTGCATCCCTCGCTCCCTCACATTGACGAATTAACACAGAAATTGCGTCGCTATGAACTACTATGGGTTCTATGACGTCTCCATCTAAATCGAGTAACGTTTCAATGGAAGCGACAGGATTTTCATATGGGATACGAGTATCTCCTTTCCGATGCACTATTCCTTCTGTACTGCATCCCTCGCTCCCTCACATTGACGAATTAACATAGAAATTGCGTCGCTATGAGATACAATGGGTTCTATGTCTTCTCCTTCTAAATCTAGTTACGTTTCTATGATAACGACAGGATTTTCTTTTTGGATACGAATATCTCCTTTCCGATCCACTATTCCTTCTTTACTGCATCCCTCAGCCCCTCACATTGAGGAATTAACACAGATATTGCGTCGCTATGAAATACTATGGGTTCTTTGACTTCTCCTTCTAAATCGAGAAATTTCCTATGTAAACGACAGGATTTCCTTTTGGGATACGACTATCTCCATTCCGATGCACTATTCATTCTTTACTGCATCTTTCGCTCTATCACATTGACAAAGTAACACAGAAATTGCGTCGCCTTGAAATACTATGCGTTCTATGACATCTCCTTCTCAATCGAGTAACTCTGCTATTGAAACGACAGGATTTTCTTTTTGGATACGAGTATCTCATTTCCGATGCGCTATTCCTTCATTACTGCATCGCTGGCTCCCTCACTTTAACGAATTAACACTGAATTTGCGCCGCTATGGAATGCTATGTGTTCTATGACTTCTCCTTCTAAATCGAGTAACGTATCTATGCTATCTACAGGATTTTCTTTTGGGATACGAGAGTCTCCTTTCCGATGCACTATTCCTTCCTTACTGCATCCCCGCTCCCTCACATTGACGAATTAACACAGACATTGCGTCGCTATGAAATACTATGTGTTCTATAACTTCTCCTTCAATATCGAGTAACGTTTCTATGGAAACTATAGGAATTTCTTTTGGGATACGAGTATCTCCTTTCCGATGCGCTATTCCTTTCTTACAGCATTACTCGCTCCCTCACATTGACGAATTAAAACAGAAATTGCGTCACTACGAATTACTATGTGTACTATGACTTCTCACTCTAAATCGAGTAACATTTCTATGGATACGACAGGATTTCCTTTTGGGATACGACTATCTCCTTTCCGACGCCCTATTCCTAATTTACCGCATCCCTCGCTCCCTCACACAGACGAATTAGCAAAGATTTTGCGTCGCTATCAAATACTATGGGTTTTATGATTTCTCCATCCAAATCGAGTAACGTTCTATGGAAACGATATTAATTTCTATTGGGATGCGATTATCTCAATCCCGATGCACTATTCCTTTTTTACTGCATCCCTCGCTCATTCGCATTGACGAATTAACACAGAAATTTGGTCGCTATGAAATACAAGGTGTTCTATGAATTCTGCTTCTAAATCGAGTAATGTTTCTATGGAAACGACAGGATTTTTTTTGGGATACGAGTAACAGGTTTCCGAGCCACTATTCCTGTCTTACTGCATCCCTCGCTCCCTCACATTGACGAATTAATACAGATATTGCGTCGCAATGAGATACTATGGGTTCAATGACATCTCCTTCTAAATCGAGTAACGTTTCTATGGAATCGACAGGATTTCCTTTTGGGATTCGAGTATCTCCTTTCCGATGCACTATTCCTTCTTTACTGCATCCCTCGATCCCTCACATTGACGAATTAACACAGAAATTGCGTCGGTATGAAATACTATGGGTTCTATGACTTCTCCTTCTAAATCGAGTAGCGTTTCAATGGAATTGACAGGATCCTCTTTTCGGATACGACCATCTCCTTTCCGATGCACTATTCCTTCTGTACTGCATCCCTCGCTCCCTCACATTGACGAAGTAACTCACAAACTGCGTCGCTATGAAATACTACGTGTTCTATGACTTCTACTTCCAAATCGAGTATCGTTCTGTGCAAACGACAGGAATTTCAATTGGGGTACGAGTATCTCAATTCCGATGCACTATTCCTTCTTTACTGCATCCCTTGCTCCCTCACATTGACGAATTAACACAGAGATTGCGTCGCTATCAAATGCTATGGGTTTAATGCCTTCTCCTTCCAAATCGAGTAACGTCCTATGGAAACGACAGGAATTTCTATTGGGATACGTGTATCTCAATTCCAGTGCACTATTCCTTTTTTACTGCATCCATCGCTCCCTCGCATTGACGAATTAACACAGAAATTTCGTCGCTATGAAATTCCATGTGTTCTATGACTTCTGCTTCTAAATCGAGTTTTGTTTCCATGGAAACGACAGAATTACTTTTCGGGACACGAGTAACAGCTTTCCGAGCCACTATTCCAGTCTTACTGCATCCCTCGCTCCCTCACTTACACGAATTAACACAGATATTGCGTCGCAATGAAATACTATGGGTTCAATGACATCTGCTTCTAAATCGTGTAACGTTTCTATGGAATCGGCAGGATTTTCTTTTGGAATACGAGTATCTCCTTTCCGATGCACTATTGCTTCTTTACTGCATCCCTCGCACCTTCACATTAACGTATAAACACAGAAATTTCGTCGCTATGAAATACTATGGGTTCTAAGACTTCTCCTTCAATATCGGGTATCGTTTCTATGGAAACGATAAGATTTTCTTTTGGGATACGAGTATCTCCTTTCCGATGCACTATTCCTTCCTTACAGCATCCCTCGCTCCCTCACATTAACGAATGAATACAGAAATTGCGTCGCTATGAAATACTATGGGTTCTATGACTTCTCCTTCTAAAGCGAGCAACATTTCTATGGAAACGACAGGATTTCTTTTGGGATACGACTATCTCCTTTACGATGCACTATTCCTTCTTAACTGCATTCCTGGCTCCCTCACATTGACGAATTAACAGAGATATTGCGTCGCTATTAGGTACTATGGGTTCTATGACTTCTCCTTCTAAATCGAGTAACCTTTCTATAGAAAAGACAGGATTTTCTTTTGGGATACGAGTATGTCCTTTCCGATGCACTATTCCTTCTTTACTGCATCCCTCACTCCCTCACATTGACGAATAAGCACAGAAATTGCGTCGCTATGAAATACTATGGGTTCTATGACTTCTCCTTCTAAGTCGAGTAACGTTTCTATGCAAACGACAGGATTTTCTTTTGGGTTACGAGTCTCTCCGTTCGATGCACTACTCCTTCTTTACCCTTCTTTACTGCATCCTTCGCTCCCTCACATTGACGAATAAGCACAGAAATTGCGTCGCTATGAATTACTATGGGTTCTATGACGTCCCCTTCTAAATCGAGTAACGTTTCAATGGAAACGACAAGATTTTCATTTGGGATACGTGTATCTCATAAAAAAGCACTATTTCATCTTTACTGCATCCCTCGCTCGCTCACATTGACGAATTAACACAGAAATTGCGTCGCTATCAAATACTATTGGTTTTATGCCTTCTCCTTCCAAATCGAGTAACGTTCTATGGATACGACAGGAATTTCTATTGGGATACGAGTATTTCTATTCCGATGCACTATTCCTTTTTTACTGCATCCCACGCTCCCTCGCATTGACGAAATAACATAGAAATTTTTAGCTATGATTACCATGTGTTCTATGAATTCTGCTTGAAAATCGAGTAATGTTTCTATGGAAACGACAAGATTTTTTTTGGGATACGAGTAACAGATTTCCGAGCCACTATTCCAGGCTTACTGCATCCCTGGCTCCCTCATTTTGACGAATAGGCACAGAAATTGCGTCGCTATGAAATACTATGGGTTCTAAGACTTCTCCTTCTAAATCGAGTATCGTTTCTATGGAAACGTCAAGATTTCCTTTTGGGATTCGAGTATCTCCTTTCCGAAGCACTATTCCTTCGTTATAGCATCCCTCGCTCACTCACATTGACGAATTAATACAGAGATTCCGTCGCTATGAAATACTATAGGCTCTATGACTTCCCCTTGTTAATCGAGCAACGTTTCTATGGTAACGACAGGATTTTCTTTTGGGATACGACCATCTCCTTTCCGATGCTCTATTCCTTCTTTACTGCATCCCTCGCTCCCTCACACTGCCGAATTGACACAGAAATTGCGTCGCCATGAAATAATATGGGTTCTGTGTCTTCTCCTTATAAATCGAGTACCGTTAATATGGAAACGACAGGATTTTCTTTTGGTATGTGAGTATCTCCTTTCCGATCCACCATTCCTTCTTTACTGCATCCCTCGCTCCCTCACGTTGACGAATTAACACAGAAATTGCGTCCCTAAGAAATACTAAGGGTTCTATGACACTTCCTTCTAAATCAAGTAACGTTTCTATGGATACGAAAGGATTTTCTTTTGGGATACGAGTATATCCTTTCTGATGCATTATCCCTTCTTTACTGCATCCCTCGCTCCCTCACATTGAAGATTTAACTCAGAAATTGCGTCGCTATGAAATACTATGCTTTCTGTGACTTCTCCTTCTAAATCGAGTAATGTTTCTATGGAAAAGACAGGATTTTTTTTGGGTTACGTGTAACAGCTTTCCGAGCCACTATTCCAGTCTTACTGCATCCCTCGCTCCTTCACTTTCACGAATAAACACAGATATTGCGTCACAAAGAAATTCTATGGGTTCAATGACATCTCCTTCTAAATCGAGAAACGATTCAATGGAATCGACAGGATTTTCTTTTGGGATACGAGTATCTCCTTTCCGATCCACTATTCCTTCTTTACTGCATCCCTCGCTCCCTCACATTGCCGAATTAACACAGAAATTGCGTCGCTATGAAATACTATTGGTTATGTGATTTCTCCTTCTAAATCGAGTAACGTTTCTATGGAATCGACAGGATTTTCTTTTGGGATACATCTCTTTCCGACGCACTATTGCTTCTTTTTTGCGTCCCTCGCTCCCTCACATTGACGAATAAGCACAGAAGTTTCGTCCCCCCCCCCCCCCCCATGAACCATGGACCTTGCCGTTGGTGGGGAGGCTTGTGTGCCTCAGCGATACAGGTAGCCGTACCGTATGTGCAATCACAATGGAGGGGTATCTGTTGAGAGGCCAGACAAACGTGTGGTTCCTGAAGAGGGGCAGCAGCCTTTTCAGTAGTTGCAAAGGCAACAGTCTGGATGATTGACTGATCTGGCCTTGTAACAATAACCAAAACGGCCTTGCTGTGCTGGTACTGCGAACGGCTGAAAGCAAGCGGAAACTACAGCCGTAATTTTTCCCAAGGGCATGCAGGTTTTCTGTATGATTATATGATGATGGCGTCCTCTTGGGTAAAATATTCTGGAGGTAAAACAGTCCCCCATTTAAATCTCCGGGCGGGGACTACTCAAGAGGATATCGTTATCAGGAGAAAGAAAACTGGCGTTCTACGGATCGGAGCGTGGAATGTCAGATCCCTTAATTGGGCAGGTAGGTTAGAAAATTTAAAAAGGGAAATGGATAGGTTGAAGTTAGATATAGTGGGAATTAGTGAAGTTCGGTGGCAGGAGGAACAAGACTTCTGGTCAGGTGACTACTGGGTTATAAACACAAAATCAAATAGGGGTAATGCAGGAGTAGGTTTAATAATGAATAGGAAAATAGGAATGCGGGTAAGCTACTACAAACAGCATAGTGAACGCATTATTGTGGCCAAGATAGATACGAAGCCCACACCTACTACAGTAGTACAAGTTTATATGCCAACTAGCTCTGCAGATGACGAAGAAATTGAAGAAATGTATGATGAAATAAAAGAAATTATTCAGATTGTGAAGGAAGACGAAAATTTAATAGTCATGGGTGGCTGGAATTCGAGTGTAGGAAAAGGGAG
Organism: Schistocerca piceifrons; assembly: GCF_021461385.2. Classification (NCBI taxonomy): domain Eukaryota; kingdom Metazoa; phylum Arthropoda; class Insecta; order Orthoptera; family Acrididae; genus Schistocerca; species Schistocerca piceifrons. The sequence continues at coordinate 172,835 of NW_025728219.1, read as the reverse complement.
AGAAGGAAACATAGTAGGTGAATATGGATTGGGGGACAGATATGAAAGAGGAAGCCGTCTTGTAGAATTTTGCACAGAGCACAACATAATCATAACTAACACTTGGTTTAAGAATCATGAAAGAAGGTTGTATACATGGGGGAACCCTAGAGATACTAAAAGGTATCAGATAGATTATATAATGGTAAGACAGAGATTTAGGAACCAGGTTTTAAATTGTTAGACATTTCCAGGGGCAGATGTGGATTCTGACCACAATCTATTGGATATGACCTGTAGATTAAAACTGAAGAAACTGCAAAAAGGTGGGAATTTAAGGAGATGGGTCCTGGATAAACTAAAAGAACCAGAGGTTGTACAGAGATTCAGGGAGAGCATAAGGGAGCAATTGACAGGAATGGGGGAAATAAATACAGTAGAAGAAGAATGGGTAGCTTTGAGGGATGAAGTAGTGAAGGCAGCAGAGGATCAAGTAGGTAAAAAGACGAGGGCTAGTAGAAATCCTTGGGTAACAGAAGAAATACTGAATTTAATTGATGAAAGGAGAAAATATAAAAATGCAGTAAGTGAAACAGGCAAGAAGGAATACAAACGTCTCAAAAATGAGATCGACAGGAAGTGCAAAATGGCTAAGCAGGGATAGCTAGAGGACAAATGTAAGGATGTAGAGGCCTATCTCACTAGGGGTAAGATAGATACCGCCTACAAGAAAATTAAGGAGACCTTTGGAGATAAAAGAACGACTTGTATGACTATCAAGAGCTCAGATGGAAACCCAGTTCTAAGCAAAGAAGGGAAAGCAGAAAGGTGGAAGGAGTATATAGAGGGTCTATACAAGGGCGATGTACTTGAGGACAATATTATGGAAATGGAAGAGGTTGTAGATGAAGATGAAATGGGAGATACGATACTGCGTGAAGAGTTTGACAGAGCACTGAAAGACCTGAGTCGAAACAAGGCCCCCCAGGGTAGACAATATTCCATTGGAACTACTGACGGCCGTGGGAGAGCCAGTCCTGACAAAACTCTACCATCTGGTGAGCAAGATGTATGAAACAGGCGAAATACCCTCAGACTTCAAGAAGAATATAATAATTCCAATCCCAAAGAAAGCAGGTGTTGACAGATGTGAAAATTACCGAACTATCAGCTTAATAAGTCACAGCTGCAAAATACTAACACGAATTCTTTACAGACAAATGGAAAAACTAGTAGAAGCCAACCTCGGGGAAGATCAGTTTGGATTCCGTAGAAACACTGGAACATGTGAGGCAATACTGACCTTACGACTTATCTTAGAAGAAAGATTAAGGAAAGGCAAACCAACGTTTCTAGCATTTGTAGACTTAGAGAAAGCTTTTGACAATGTTGACTGGACTACTCTCTTTCAAATTCTAAAGGTGGCAGGGGTAAAATACAGGGAGCGAAAGGCTATTTACGATTTGTACAGAAACCAGATGGCAGTTATAAGAGTTGAGGGACATGAAAGGGAAGCAGTGGTTGGGAAGGGAGTAAGACAGTGTTGTAGCCTCTCCCCGATGTTGTTCAATATGTATATTGCGCAAGCAGTAAAGGAAACAAAAGAAAAATTAGGAGTAGGTATTAAAATTCATCGAGAAGAAATAAAAACTTTGAGGTTCGCCGAAGACATTGTAATTCTGTCAGAGACAGCAAAGGACTTGGAAGAGCAGTTGAATGGAATGGACAGTGTCTTGAAAGGAGGATATAAGATGAACATCAACAAAAGCAAAACAAGGATAATGGAATGTAGTCTAATTAAGTCGGGTGATGCTGAGGGAATTAGATTAGGAAATGAGGCACTTAAAGTAGTAAAGGAGTTTTGCTATTTGGGGAGCAAAATAACTGATGATGGTCGAAGTAGAGAGGATATAAAATATAGACTGGCAATGGCAAGGAAAGCGTTTCTGAAGAAGAGAAACTTGTTAACATCCAGTATTGATTTAAGTGTCAGGAAGTCATTTCTGAAAGTATTCGTATGGAGTGTAGTCATGTATGGAAGTGAAACATGGACGATAAATAGTTTGGAAAAGAAGAGAACAGAAGCTTTCGAAATGTGGTGCTACAGAAGAATGCTGAAGATTAGATGGGTAGATCACATAACTAATGAGGAAGTACTGAATAGGATTGGGGAGAAGAGAAGTTTGTGGCACAACTTGACCAGAAGAAGGGATTGCTTGGTAGGACATGTTCTGGGGCATCAAGGGTTCACCAATTTAGTATTGGAGGGCAGCGTGGAGGGTAAAAATCGTAGAGGGAGACCAAGAGATGAATACACTAAGCAGATTCAGAAGGATGTAGGTTGCAGTAGGTACTGGGAGATGAAAAAGCTTGCACAGGATAGAGTAGCATGGAGAGCTGCATCAAACCAGTCTCAGGACTGAAGACCACAACAACAACAACATGAAATACTGTGGGTTCTATGACCTTTCCTCCTAAATCGAGTAACGTTTCTTTGGATACGACAGGATTTTCTTTTGGGATACGAATATCTCCTTTCCGATGCACTATTCCTTCTTTACCGCATCCCTCGCTCCCTCACACAGACGAATTAGCAAAGATTTTGCGTCGCTATGAAATACTATGGGTTCTATGACATCTCCTTCTAAATCGAGTAACGTCTCAATGGAAACGACAGGATTTTCTTTTGGGATCCGAGTATCTCCTTTCCGATGCACTATTCCTTCTTTACTGCATCCCTCGCTCCCTCACATTGACGAATAAGCACAGAAATTGCGTCGCTATGAAATACTTTGGGTTCTATGACTTCTCCTTCTAAATCGAGTAACGTTTCTATGCAAACGACAGGATTTTCTTTTTCTTTTGGGATACGAGTATCTCCATTCGATATACTATTCCTTCTTTACTGCGTCCATCGCTCCCTCACATTGACATTAAAGCACAGAAGTTGCGTCGCTATGAAATGCTATGGGTTCTATGACTTCACCTTCTAAATCGAGTAATGTTTCTATGGAAACGACAAGATTTTCTTTTGGCATTCGAGTATCTCCTTTCCGATGCACTATTCCTTCTTCACTGCATCCCTCGCTCCCTCACATTGACGATTTAACTCAGATATTGCGTCGCAATGAAATACTATGGGTTCTATGACATCTCCTTCTAAATCGAGTAACGTTTCTATGGAATCGACAGGATTTCCTCTTAGGATACGAGTATCTCCTTTCCGATGTACTATTCCTTCTTTACTGCATCCCTCGCTCCCTCACATTGACGAATTAACACTGAATTTGCGTCACTATGAATTACTATGTGTTCTATGACTTCTCACTTTAAATCGAGTAACATTTCTATGGATAAGACAGGATTTCCTTTTGGGATACGACTATCTCCTTTCCGACGCCCTATTCCTCCTTTACCGCATCCCTCGCTCCCTCACACAGACGAATTAGCAAATATTTTGCGTCGCTATCAAATACTATGGGTTTTATGCCTTCTCCTTCCAAATCGAGTAACGTTCTATGGAAACGATATTAATTTCTATTGGGATACGATTATCTCAATTCCGATGCACTATTCCTTTTTTACTGCATCCCTCGCTCATTCGCATTGACGAATTAACACAGAAATTTGGTCGCTATGAAATACCAGGTGTTCTATGAATTCTGCTTCTAAATCGAGTAATGTTTCTATGGAAGCGACAGTATTTTTTTTTTTGGGATACGAGTAATAGCTTTCAGAGCCACTATTTCAGTCTTACTGCATCCCTCGCTCCCTTACATTGACGAATTAATACAGATATTGCGTCGCAATGAGATACTATGGGTTCAATGACATCTCCTTCTAAATCGAGTATCGTTTCTATGCAATCGAAAGGATTTCCTTTTGGGATACGAGTATCTCCTTTCCGATGCACTATTCCTTCTTTACTGCATCCCTCGCTCCCTCACATTGACGAATTAACACAGAAATTGCGTCGCTATGAAATACTATGGGTTCTGTGACGTCTTCTACTACATCGAGTAACGTTTCTATGGAAACGACAGGATTTTCTCTCGTGTTACGACAATCTCCTATCCGATGCACTATTCCTTCTTTACTGCATCCCTCGCTCCTTCACAGTAACGTATAAACACAGAAATTGCGTCGCTATGAAATACTATGGGTTCTATGACTTCTTCTTCAATATCGGGTAATCGGGTATCGTTTCTACGGATACAACAAGATATTCTTTTGGGATACGAGTATCTCCTTTCCGATGCACTATTCCTTCCTTACAGCATCCCTCGCTCCCTCACATTGACGAATTAAAACAGAAATTGCGTCACTATGAATTACTATGTGTTGTATGACTTCTCACTCTAAATCGAGTAACATTTCTAAGGATACGACAGAATTTTCTTTTGGGATACGACTATCTCCTTTCCGACGCCCTATTCCTTCATTACTGATCCCTGGATCCCTCACGTTGTCGAATTAACACAGAAATTGAGTCGCTATGAGGTACTATGGGTTATATGACTTCTCCTTCTAAATTGAGTAACGTTTCTATAGAAACGACAGGATTTTCTTTTCGGATACGAGTATCTCCTTTCCGATGCAATATTCCTTCATTACTGCATCCCTCGCTCCCTCACATTGACGAATAAGCAGAGAAATTGCGTCGCTATGAAATACTATGGGTTCTATGACTTCTCCTTCTAAATCGAGTAACGTTTCTGTGCAAACGACAGGATTTTGTTTTGGGATACGAGTATCTCCATTCGATGGACTACTCCTTCTTTACTGCATCCATCGCTCCCTCACATTGACGAATAAGCACGGAAATTGCGTCGCTATGAAATACTATGGCTTCTATGACATCTCCTTCTAAATCGAGTAACGTTTCAATGGAAACGACAAGATCTTCTTTTCGGATACGACCATCTCCTTTCCGATGCACTATTATTTCTGTACTGCATCCCTCGTTCCCACACATTGATGAATTAACACAGAAATTGCGTCGCTATCAAATACTATGGGATTTATGCCTTCTCCTTCCAAATCGAGTAACATTCTATGGAAACGACAGGAATTTCTATTGGCATACGAGCATCGCAATTCCGATGCACTATTCCTTTCTTACTGCTACCTTCTCTCCCTCGCATTGACGAATTAACACCGAATTTTCGTCGCTATGAAATTCCATGTGTTCTATGAGTTCTGCTTCTAAATCGAGTTTTGTTTCCATGGAAACGACAGGATTTTTCAGGGATACGAGTAACAGCTTTCCGAGCCACTATTCCAGTCTTACTGCATCCCTCGCTCCCTCACTTAGACGAATTAACACAGATATTGCGTCGCTATGAAATACTATGTGTTCTATGACTTCTCCTTCAATATCGGGTAGCTTTTCTATGGAAACGACAAGATTTTCTCTTGGGATACGTGTATCTCCTTTCCGATGCACTATTCCTTCCTTACAGCATCCCTCGCTACCTCACATTGACGAATTAAAACAGAAATTGCGTCACTATGAAATACTATGTGTTCTACGACTTCTCCCTCTAAATCGAGTAACATTTCTATGGAAACGACAGGATTTTCTTTAGGGATACGAGTATCTCCTTTCCGATGCACTATTCTTTACTTACCGCATCCCTCGCTCCCTCACACAGAGGAATTACTATAGATATTGCGTCGCTATGAAATACTATGGGTTCTATGACATCTCCTTCTAAATCGAGTATCGTTTCAATGGATACGACAGGATTTTCTTTTGGGATCCGTGCAACTCCTTTCCGATGCACTATTCCTTCTTTACTGCATCCCTCGCTCCCTCACATTGACGAATTAACACAGAAATTGCGTCGCTATTAAATACCAGGTGTTTCTATGAATTCTGCTTCTAAATCGAGTAATGTTTCTATGGAAACGACAGGATTTTTTTTGGATTCGAGTAACAGCTTTCCGAGCCACTATTCCAGTCTTACTGCATCCCTCGCTCCCTCACATTGACGAATTAACACAGATATTGCGTCGCAAAGAAATACTATGGGTTCAATGACATCTCCTTCTAAATCGTGTAACGTTTCTATGGAATCGACAGGATTTTCTTTTGGGATACGAGTATCTCCTTTCCGATGCACTATTCCTTTTTTACTGCATCCCTCGCTCCCTCACATTGACGAATTAACACAGAAATTGCGTCGCTATGAAATACGATCGGGTCTATGACTTCTCTTTCTAAATCGAGTAACGTGTCAATGGAAACGACAGGATCCTCTTTTCGGATACGACCATCTCCTTTCCGATGCACTATTCCTTCTGTACTGCATCCCTCGCTCCCTAACATTGAAGAAGTAACTCACAAACTGCGTCGCTATGAAATACTACGGGTTCTATGACTTCTACTTCCAAATCGAGTAACGTTCTATGGAAACGACAGGAATTTCAATTGGGATACGAGTATCTCAATTCCGAGGCACTATTCCTTCATTACTGCATCCCTTGCTCCCTCACATTGACGAATTAACACAGAGATTACGTCGCTATCAAATACTATGGGTTTTATGCCTTCTCCTTCCAAATCGAGTAACGTTCTATGGGAACGACAGGAATTTCTATTGGGATACGAGTGTCTCAATTACAATGCACTATTCCTTTTTTACTGCATCCATCGCTCCCTCGCATTGACGAATTAACACAGAAATTTCGTCGCTATGAAATTCCATGTGTTCTATGACTTCTGCTTCTAAATCGAGTTTTGTTTCCATGGAAACGACAGGATATCTTTTTGGGATACGAGTAACAGCTTTCCAAGCCACTATTCCAGTCTTACTGCATCCCTCGCTCCCTCACTTAGACGAATTAACACAGATATTGCGTCGCAATGAAATACTATGGGTTCAATGACATCTCCTTCTAAATCGTGTAACGTTTCTTGTTGTGTCGGTAGCTGGGCCGACACCGTGAAGTTGAGATGGCTGAAAAGGCAAGCTAGACTAACGCAGACGGGCGTGATGTACTGGAACAGGATACGTAATTAATGTTAGGAAGAAAAGTACGGAGCAGGATTAATACTTATCTTTAATATCATTGTGGTACATCGATCTTGACGATACACAGGAGACTTTAAGTACAATCACTGTATGGCTAATGGCGCCTTGCTAGTTCGTAGCCATTAACTGGGGCGAGTGCTCTCTCGTATCACGAGACCTGCCTTGGTGGTGGCGCTAGGTCTGCGATTACACAGTGGCGACACGCGGGTCCGACATGTACTAATTGGACCGCGGCCGATTTAAGCTACCACCTAGCATGTGTGGTGTCTGGCGGTGACACCACATTCCTCCCCCGCAAATCGGCGAACGGTCGTGTGATAAGGCTTCCGCCCGCCGTGGGGAGGACCACATGTTGACGTATGCGATGAGGTGGGGAGCCTAACAACAGGCGAGGCTGTGCCACCCGCACCCGGCCATTCGGTCCGAGGGGAGCTAGGAAACGCCTGAAAAACTAGTCCAGGGTGCACGTCAACATGCGGTGTATGCGCCCGTAAAGAGACAGGAGGGACCGAAGGATCAACCTCCATTGCGTCGGGGTAGCCGACGCGCGATGCCGTCATGTGGTCCGGAGCGGGCGGGAGTTCCATGGCGGAGGACAGCTGGTCACGGGAAGCGATCGGCGGCGCGTGACCCTGGGAGGCGCTTGGCGGCTGCAACGAAGCGTCGAATGCGAGCGGCGCCGGCGGGAGAACAAGCGGCGGCGGCGGCGGCTGCTGCTGCTGCGGCGGCGGCGGCGCGTCGCCATGGGGCAAAATGGAAGGCATCGTCGGTAACACCTGGGGATGAGGCGAGCCAGTAGATGGGTCCCCAGGGCGCTGACCGGACGGCACCGTCGCTGAAAGCAGACGGGGAGCGGCAGAACCCGAGCGACGACAGAGGCGCAGCTGATTGAGATGCCGACGCACCTCACCAGAGGCCCCCAAAACCAAATACATCGCGCGGCCGAGGCAGCGAAGAATGCGCCCTGCGAGCCAACGCCGTGAACCTCGATAGTTGCGATAAAATACAACGTCGCCTGGAGCAAAAGCAGGAGTCTGCCGCTGCACAGGAACCTGATGCGGCGGATGCAGCAAAGACATCAAGGTGCGATGAGGACGACCGTGGAGCAACTCAGCCGGCGAGCGACCATCTCGGGGCTGAGAGCGATACGAAGACAAAAAGAGCAACAATGCGGCCTCCCGAGAATGCGACTCTTTCAATTTCAACATCTGTGACTTGAAAGTCCGGACCAATCGTTCAGCGGCACCGTTGGACTGAGGCGAAAACGGCGTGGATGTCAGATGTTGAATACCATTGGCCTGGCAGAACGACTGAAATTCTGCGGACATGAATTGTGGGCCATTGTCGGAAACAATAGTCTGCGGAAGACCTTCAATGCAAAAGATAGCAGACAACGCTTGGATGGTGGCGGAGGACGTCGTGGAAGACATCCGGACAACAAAAGGAAAATTACTGAAGGCGTCGACCAGAACCAACCATCGAGCATTCCAGAATGGACCAGCAAAATCAATGTGCAAGCGTTGCCAAGGGGAAGTGGCTTTTGGCCACGCAAAGACTTTCCGCGGCGGTGCGGATTGTTGTTCGGCACACGCCGGGCACGAAGAACACATATTCGTGATCGCAGCATCGATTCCGAACCAAGTACAGTGCTGACGAGCAAGTTGTTTCGTTCGCACTATACCCCAATGTCCTTGGTGAAGAAGCCGTAAAACAGAGGACTGTAACGAACGTGGGACCACGACTCTGGACTGATCATTATCAGAACGCAACAACAAAACACCACGTCGGACAAAAAGTCTCTCCTTGTGAGCAAAAAATTGGCGAACCAACGGATCCTCGATCCGAGACTTTGACAAAGGCCATTGCGTAGCAACAAAACGTAAAACAGAAGCAAGGACAGGGTCAGCAGCTGTGGCTGTAGCGACACGACGAAAATCAATCGGAAACGATTCGACCACTTCATCGGTTTCCGAATCAATGAACATGCAAGCAAGTTCGGAAGAATCGAATGCTTTATCCTCAGCAACAGGCAAACGGGACAACGCATCGGCGTTTCCGTGCTTAGCAGTGGACCGATACAAGATATCGTAGCGCTACTGCGAGAGGAAAATAGACCAGCGAATGAATTTCTGCGCTGTACGTGGAGGTACAGGCTTGGTCGGATGAAAAAGCGATGTCAAAGGTTTGTGGTCTGTGATGATGGTAAAGTGACGACCATACAAGAAATCATGGAACTTAGTAACACCAAACACAAGAGCCAAAGCTTCTTTCTCTATCTGTGAATAATTTCGTTGCGCAGACGAGAGCAATTTGGACGCAAAGGCAATAGGGCGATCATGGGAGCCAACTTTGTGCGCAAGCACAGCACCGATCCCGAAATCCGATGCATCTACCATCAACAAAAGGGGTTTCTGGGGATCGAATGGCGTAAGGCAAGTATTAGAAAGCAACGCCGATTTCAACTGGCGAAAGGCGCGTTCACATTCCGTCGTCCAGACGAACGGAACACCTTTACGGCGTAAGCGATGAAGCGGAGCTGAAATGGAAGAGGCATTGCGCACATATTTATTGTAATAATTAATTTTACCCAACACACTCTGTAGCTGTTTCACATTTTGAGGGGAAGGCAATTCTTGTATGGCACGGAGGTGCTCTGGACTCGGATGTATGCCTTGGGCATTAATGACATGTCCCAGGTATGGTAAGTCACGAGCAAAAAACACACATTTGTCCTTCCTCAAGCGAAGACCATTTTGCCGCAAGACCTGAAATAATGTTCGTAAGTTCGCAAGATGATCTTCTTCTGTCTGTCCGGAGATCACTATATCGTCCAGATAGTTTGCTGCAGTAGGGACCGACGCACAAATAGTTTGTAAATATTGCTGAAACAAGGCAGGGGCGGATGCACACCCGAATGGCAGTCTTTTGAAGCGGTACAATCCAAGATGCGTGTTAACCACCAATACGCGCTGGGATTCGTCGTCCACCGGTATTTGCAAGTACGCATCGGCTAGGTCCAACTTTGAAAAATATTTTCCCGGGCACAGTTTAGCAAAAAGATCTTCCGGGCGGGGCAAAGGAAAAGTAGCAGTCACTAGCTGTGGATTCACTGTGGCCTTGAAGTCCACGCAAAGTCTCTATTTTCTGGAAGGTTTTGGCAAAATTACTAAGGGTGAGGCCCAGAGAGAAGCTTGCACACGTTCAAGTACACCCTGTGATTCGAGATCGTGTAACGTTCTTGCGACCTCATCAAGCAATGCGTGGGGAACATTGCGCGCCCTGAAAAATTTCGGTTGCGCGTTTACCTTCAGTTCTAAATGTGCTTCATAGTTTTTAGCGCAACCTAAGCCCGGTGCAAAAATGTCTGCAAATTCGTCACACAGCCGAGAAACACTGTCTGTAGGCACAGTCTGATTCACTGATAGGACCTGATTTACAATAGACATGTTAAACAACTGAAATAAATCTAGACCAAACAAGTTCACTGCAGAAGAAGAACGAAGAACGTAAAATGACACAAGTTTTGTTTGTCCCTTGTATGTTGCAAGAAGGCTGCACTGTCCTAACACAGGAATTTTCTGTCCGGAATATGTAGTTAGCGTAACATTTGCGGAACGCAACGGAGGTTTGCCCAGTTGTTTGTACGTGTCGTGATTGAGCAATGAAACTGCAGCTCCGGTATCGAGCTGGAATGGTATCACTTTGCCTTCAAAGTCTAAGTCCACAAAAAGTTTATTGTCCTGCTGACGACAAGAGCGACTGTTTTGTGCAATTGGAACAGACACTGGTACAGAATCACTTGCTAATTGACGTGATTTCCGGCGACGTCGACGCACAGTTTTTGTGGGACGAACGCAGTTACTGTTAGAGAAAGTGTCACTGGACGAAGCGGAATTAACGACATGAATGTCCATAGGCGAAGGTCCACGAGCCTGAGTGTCCTTGGTTCGATTCCGGCGCGAAGCAAAGGGCCTGGAATGATTGTGATTGTCTGATCTGAGCTTCGTCTGGCAAACACGTTGAACATGTCCTTTCTTATTGCAGAAAAAGCAAATAGCTTGGCGTGACGGGCAATGTTCACGCGAATGTCTAGTAGCACACCGCGGGCACGATTTCATTACATTTGTGGGCTGGCGGGGCACACGTGGCGTAGCGCGCGGCGGCAGCTGTGCGGACGTGCGCGAGGCCCGGTTACCGGGCCGCGCAGCGCGTCCAGCGGGCCGGTTAATGTTACACACGGCTGGCGAAGTTTCAAAAGATTCCTGAGCACAGTCAAGTGTGTCCTGTCTATCCAATATGTCTATCACTTGTTGAAGGGAGGGATTAACTAGTTTCAAAATTTGCTCCCGTATGCGAACATCAGAAACGTTCTGTGCAATTGCATCACGCACCATTGTGTCTGAATAAGAAAGACCACAGTCACATTCAAAGGCACAGTCCCTAGTAAGTCCTTGCAATGTTGCTACCCACTCCCTATTAGTTTGACCGGCCGTACGTTTTGTACGAAAGAACGTATACCGTTTTGCAACCACATTAACTGTGTCTTTGAAATAGGCATCTAATGCAGACAAAATTTCCTCGTAGGACAGAGTTGCTACGTCTCGTCGGGGAAACAATTTCACTATCACACGGTATGTGGACACACCGACACAAGAAAGCAAAAACGGCTGCCGCTCTTTACCTTGAATTCTGTAGGCTGCTAGATGAAAGTTGAACTGGCGAGACCACTCGTGCCAGGTCTCATCGGCTGCCACGTATGGTCGAAAGGGAGGTGCAACAGCGTTTAGTGGCAGCGGTAACGAAGAAGCGGCGGCGGCCGCATCGGTGTGCAGCGCACGTTGACCCTGGACGAGCTGTCCAAGGGCATCCAATAACGCCTGCGTCTGCTGATTCTGCAAGCGATAAAATTCGGACAGTACATCTGGAGAATGTGGCGAAGCCATGACACAATTAAATGTAAGCAATCAGAAAGACCACATCCCATCCTCGTCGCCAATGTTGTGTCGGTAGCTGGGCCGACACCGTGAAGTTGAGATGGCTGAAAAGGCAAGCTAGACTAACGCAGACGGGCGTGATGTACTGGAACAGGATACGTAATTAATGTTAGGAAGAAAAGTACGGAGCAGGATTAATACTTATCTTTAATATCATTGTGGTACATCGATCTTGACGATACACAGGAGACTTTAAGTACAATCACTGTATGGCTAATGGCGCCTTGCTAGTTCGTAGCCATTAACTTAGCTGATGGCTATTCTGTCTCTCGGCTAATGAGAGAGAAAGGCTTCGTACATCTGGTCGGTAGCTAGGTTCTCGTACAACTGGGGCGAGTGCTCTCTCGTATCACGAGACCTGCCTTGGTGGTGGCGCTAGGTCTGCGATTACACAGTGGCGACACGCGGGTCCGACATGTACTAAATGGACCGCGGCCGATTTAAGCTACCACCTAGCAAGTGTGGTGTCTGGCGGTGACACCACATTTCTATGGAATCGACAGGATTCTCTTTTGGGATACGAGTATCTCCTTTCCGATGCACTATTGCTTCTTTACTGCATCCCTCGCACCTTCACATTAACGTATAAACACAGAAATTGCGTCGCTATGAAATACTATGGGTTCTATGACTTCTCCTTCAATATCGGGTATCGTTTCTATGTAAACGACAAGATTTTCTTTTGGGATACGAGTATCTCCTTTCCGATGCACTATTCCTTCCTTACAGCATCCCTCGCTTCCTCACATTAACGAATGAACACAGAAATTGCGTCGCTATGAAATACTATGGGTTCTATGACTTCTCCTTCTAAACCGAGCAACATTTCTATGGAAACGACAGGATTTTCTTTTGGGATACGACTATCTCCTTTACGATGCACTATTCCCTCTTAACTGCATCCCTGGCTCCCTCACTTTGACGAATAAGCACAGAAATTGCGTCGCTATGAAATACTATGGGTTCTAAGACTTCTCCTTCTAAATCGAGTATCGTTTCTATGGAAACGACAAGGTTTCCTTTTGGGATTCGAGTATCTCCTTTCCGAAGGTTTATTCCTTCTTTACTGCATCCCTCGCTCCCTCACGTTAACGAATTAACACAGAAATTTCGTCCCTAAGAAATACTAAGGGTTCTATGACCCTTCCTTCTAAATCAAGTAACGTTTCTATGGATACGAAAGGATTTTCTTTTGGGATACGAGCATCTCCTTTCTGATGCACTATCCCTACTTTACTGCATCCCTCGCTCCCTCACATTGAAGATTTAACTCAGAAATTGCGTCGCTATGAAATACTATGGGTTTTGTGACTTCTCCTTGTAAATCGAGTAATGTTTCTATGGAAACGACAGGATTTTTTTTTGGGATACGAGTAACAGCTTTCCGAGCCACTATTCCAGTCTTCCTGCATCCCTCGCTCCCTCACTTTGACGAATAAACACAGATATTGCATCGCAATTAAATTCTATGGGTTCTATGACATCTCCTTCTAAATCGAGTAACGTTTCTGTGGAAACGACAGTATTTTTTTTGATATACGACAATCGCCTTTCCGATGCAGTATTCCATTTTAAACGCATCCCTTGCTCCCTCACATTGACGAATTAATACAGAGATTACGTCGCTATTAAATACTATGGGTTCTACAACTTGTCCTTCAAAATCGAGTAACGATTCTATAGAACCAACAGAATTTTCTTTTGGGATACGACTATCTCTTTCCGATGCACTATTCCTTCTTTACTGCAACCCTCGCTCCCTCACATTAACGAATGAACACAGAAATTGCGTTGCTATAAAATACTATGGGTTCTATGACTTCTCCTTCTAAATCGAGCAACATTTCTATGGAAACGACAGGATTTTCTTTTGGGATACGAGTATCTCCGTTCGAACACTACTCCTTCTTTACTGCATCCGTCGCTCCCTCACATTGACAAATATGCACAGAAATTGCGTCGCTAAGAAATTACTATGGGTTCTTTGACTCCTCCTTCTAAATCGAGTAACCTTTCTATGCAAACGACAGGATTTTCTTTTGGGATACGAGTATCTCCGTTCGATGCACTATTCCTTCTTTACTGCATCCCCCGCTCCCTCACATTGACGAATATGCACAGAAATTGCGTCGCTATGAATTACTATGGGTTCTATGACCTCTCCTTCTAATTCGAGTAACGTTTCTATGGGAACGACAAGATTTCCTTTTGGGATTCGAGTATCTCCTTTCCGATGCACTATTCCTTCTTTACTGCATCCCTCGCACCCTCTCATTGGCGAATTAACACAGAGATTCCGTCGCTTTGAAATACTATGGGCTCTATGTCTTCCTCTTCTTAATCGAGTAGCGTTTGTATGGTATCGTCAGGATTTTCTTTTGGGTTACGACCATCTCCTTTCCGATACACTATTCCTTCTTTACTGCATCCCTCGCTCCCTCACACTGCCGAATTGACACAGAAATTTCGTCGCTTTGAAATACTATGGGTTCTGTGTCTTCTCCTTATAAATCAAGTAACGTTAATATGGAAACGACTGGATTTTCTTTTTGGTATGCGAGTATCTCCTTTCCGATGCACTATTCCTTCTTTACTGCATCCCTAGTTCCCTCACATTGACGAATAAACACAGATATTGCGTCCCTATGAAATACTAAGGGTTCTATGACACTTCTTTCTAAATCAAGTAACGTTTCTATGGATACGACAGGATTTTCTTTTGGGATACGAGTATCTCCTTTATGATGCACTATCCCTTCTTTACTGCATCCCTCGCTCCCTCACATTGAAGATTTAACACAGAAATTGCGTCGCTATGAAATACTATGTGTTCTGTGACTTCTCCTTCTAAATCGGGTAATGTTTCTTGGAAAAGACAGGATTTTTTTTGGGATACGTGTAACAGCTTTCCGAGCCACTATTCCAGTCTTACTGCATTCCTCGCTCCCTCACTTTGACGAATAAACACAGATATTGCGTCGCAATGAAATATTATGTGTTCAATGACTTCTCCTTCTAAAAAGAGAAACGATTCAATGGAAACAACAGGATTTTATTTTGGGATACGAGTATCTCCTTTCCGATGCACTATTCCTACTTTACTGCATCCTTCGCTCCCTCACACTGCCGAATTGACACAGACATTACGTCGCTATGAAATTCTATGGGTTCTGTGACTTCTCCTTCTAAATCGAGTAATGTTACTATGGAAACGACAGGATTTTTCTTGGGATACGAGTAAGAGCTTTCCGAGCCACTATTCCAGTCTTCCTTTATCCCTCGCGCTCTCACTTTGACGAATAAACACAGATATTGCGTCGCAATGAAATACTGTGGGTTCTATGACATCTCCTTCTAAATCGAGTAACGTTTCTATTTAATCGACAGGATTTTCTTTTGGGATACGAGTATCTCCTTTCCGATGCACTATTCCTTCTTTACCGCATCCCTCGCTCCCTTACATTGACGAGTTAACACAGAAATTGCGTCGCTATGGAAAATTATGGATTCTATGACTTCTCCTTCTAAATCGAGTAACGTTTCTATGGAAACGACAAGATTTCCTTTTGGGATTCGAGTATTTCCTTTCCGATGCACTATTCCTTCTTTACTGCATCCCTCGCTCCCTCACACTGCCGAATGGACACAGACATTACGTCGCTATGGAATACTATGGGTTCTGTGACTTATCCTTCTAAATCGAGTAATGTTACTTTGGAAACGACAGGATTCTTTTTGGGATACGTGCAACAGCTTTCCGAGCCACTATTCCAGGCTTACTGCATCCCTCGCTCCCTCACTTTGACGAATAAGCACAGAAATTTCGTCGCTATGAAATCCTATGGGTTCTATGACTTCTCCTTCTAAATCGAGTAACGTTTCTATGCAAATGACAGGATATTCTTTTGGGATACGAGTATCTCCGTTCGATGCACTACTCCTTCTTTACTGCGTCCCTCGCTCCCTCACATTGACGAATAAGCACAGAAATTGCGTCGCTATGAAATACTATGGGTAATATGACTTCTCCTTCTAAATCGAGTAACGTTTCTATGTTAACGACAAGATTTTCTTTTGGGATACGAGTATCTAATATAAGAAGCACTATTCCATCTTTACTGCATCCCTCGCTCCCTCACATTGACGAATTAACACAGAAATTGCGTCGCTATGAAATACTATGGGTTCTATGACTTCTCCTTCTACATCGAGTAACGTCTCTATTGAAACGACAAGATTTCCTTTTGGGATTCGAGTATCTCCTTTCCGATGCACTATTCCTTCTTTACTGCATCCGTCGCTCCATCACATTCACGAATTAAGACAGAAATTGCGCCGCTATCAAATACTAATGGTTTTTTGCCTTCTCCTTCCAAATCGAGTTACGTTCTATGGAAACGACAGGAATTTCTATTGGGATACGAGTATCTCAATTCCGATGCACTATTCCTTTTTCACTGCATCCCTCGCTCCCTCGCAATTACGAATTAACTCAGAAATTTTTAGCTACGAAATACCATGTGTTCTATGAATTCTGCTTGTAAATCGAGTAATGTTTCTATGGAAACGACAGGATTTTTTTTTGGGATACGAGTAACACCTTTCCGAGCCACTTCTCCAGTCTTCCTGCATCCCTCGCTCCCTCACATTGACGAATTAACACAGATATTGCGTCGCAATGGAATACTATGGGTTCAATGACATCTCCTTCTAAATCGAGTAACGTTTCTATGGTATCGACAGGATTTTCTTTTGGGATACGAGTATCTCCTTTCCGATGCACTATTGCTTCTTTACTGCATCCCTCGCTCCCTCACATTGACGAATAAGCACGGAAATTGCGTCGCTACGAAATACTATGGGTTCTATGACTTCTCCTTCTACATCGAGTAACGTTTCTATGGAAACGACAAGATTTCCTTTTGGGATTCGAGTATTTCCTTTCCGATGCACTATTCCTTCTTTACTGTTTCCCTCGCTCCCTCACATTGACGAATTAACACAGAGATTCCGTCGCTATGAAATACTATGTGCTCTATGACTTCCCCTTCTTAATCGAGTAACGTTTGTATGGTAACGACAGGATTTCCTCTTGGGATACGACCATCTCCTTTCCGATGCACTATTCCTTCTTTACTGCATCCCTCGCTCCCTCACACTGCCGAATTGACACAGAATTTGCCTCGCTATGAAATTCTATGGGTTCTGTGTCCTCTCCTTATAAATCGAGTAACGTTAATATGGAAACGACAGGATATTCTTTTGGTATGCGAGTATCTCTTTTCCGATGCACTATTCCCAATTTACTGCATCCCTCGCTCCCACACATTGACGAATTAACACAGAAATTGTATCCCTATGAAATACTAAGGGTTCTATGACGCTTCCTTCTAAGTCAAGTAACGTTTCTATGGATACGAACGGATTTTCGTTTGGTATACGAGTATCTCCTTTCTGATGCACTATCCCTTCTTTACTGCATCCCTCGCTCGCTCACATTGAAGATTTAACACAGAAATTGCGTCGCTATGAAATACTATGGGTTCTGTGACTTCTCATTCTGAATCGAGTAATGTTTCTATGGAAAAGAAAGGATTTTTTTTTGGGATACGAGTAACATCTTTCCGAGCCACTATTCCAGTCTTTCTGCATCCCTCGCTCCCCCACTTTGACGAATAAACACAGATATTGCGTCGCAATGAAATATTATGGGTTCAGTGACTTCTCCTTCTAAATCGAGAAATGATTCTATGGAATCGACAGGATTTTCTTTTGGGATACGAGTATCTCCTTTCCGGTGCACTATTCCTTCTTTACTGCATCCCTCGCTCCCTCACACTGCCGAATGGACACAGACATTACGTCGCTATGGAATACTATGGGTTCTGTGACTTATCCTTCTAAATCGAGTAATGTTACTTTGGAAACGACAGGATTCTTTTTGGGATACGAGCAACAGCTTTCCGAGCCACTATTCCAGGCTTACTGCATCCCTCGCTCCCTCACTTTGACGAATACGCACAGAAATTTCGTCGCTATGAAATCCTATGGGTTCTATGACTTCTCCTTCTAAATCGAGTAACGTTTCTATGCAAATGACAGGATATTCTTTTGGGATACGAGTATCTCCGTTCGATGCACTACTCCTTCTTTACTGCGTCCCTCGCTCCCTCACATTGACGAATAAGCACAGAAATTGCGTCGCTATGAAATACTATGGGTAATATGACTTCTCCTTCTAAATCGAGTAACGTTTCTATGTTAACGACAATATTTTCTTTTGGGATACGAGTATCTAATATAAGAAGCACTATTCCATCTTTACTGCATCCCTCGCTCCCTCACATTGACGAATTAACACAGAAATTGCGTCGCTATGAAATACTATGGGTTCTATGACTTCTCCTTCTACATCGAGTAACGTCTCTATTGAAACGACAAGATTTCCTTTTGGGATTCGAGTATCTCCTTTCCGATGCACTATTCCTTCTTTACTGCATCCGTCGCTCCATCACATTCACGAATTAAGACAGAAATTGCGCCGCTATCAAATACTAATGGTTTTTTGCCTTCTCCTTCCAAATCGAGTTACGTTCTATGGAAACGACAGGAATTTCTATTGGGATACGAGTATCTCAATTCCGATGCACTATTCCTTTTTCACTGCATCCCTCGCTCCCTCGCAATTACGAATTAACTCAGAAATTTTTAGCTACGAAATACCATGTGTTCTATGAATTCTGCTTGTAAATCGAGTAATGTTTCTATGGAAACGACAGGATTTTTTTTTGGGATACGAGTAACACCTTTCCGAGCCACTTCTCCAGTCTTACTGCATCCCTCGCTCCCTCACATTGACGAATTAACACAGATATTGCGTCGCAATGGAATACTATGGGTTCAATGACATCTCCTTCTAAATCGAGTAACGTTTCTATGGTATCGACAGGATTTTCTTTTGGGATACGAGTATCTCCTTTCCGATGCACTATTGCTTCTTTACTGCATCCCTCGCTCCCTCAC
This sequence comes from Schistocerca piceifrons, assembly GCF_021461385.2. Taxonomy (NCBI): domain Eukaryota; kingdom Metazoa; phylum Arthropoda; class Insecta; order Orthoptera; family Acrididae; genus Schistocerca; species Schistocerca piceifrons. Next base: position 153,802 of record NW_025728219.1, on the reverse strand, counting down.
ATTGACGAATAAGCACGGAAATTGCGTCGCTACGAAATACTATGGGTTCTATGACTTCTCCTTCTACATCGAGTAACGACTCTATGGAAACGACAAGATTTCCTTTTGGGATTCGAGTATCTCCTTTCCGATGCACTATTCCTTCTTTACTGCATGCCTCGCTCCCTCACATTGACGAATTAACACAGAGATTCCGTCGCTATCAAATACTATGGGCTCTATGACTTCCCCTTCTTAATTGAGTAAGGTTTCTATGGTAACGACAGGATTTTCTTTCTGGATACGACCACCTCCATTCCGATGCACTATTCCATCTTTACTGCATCTCTCGCTCCCTCACACTGCCGAATTGACACTGAAATTGCGGCGCTATGAAATACTATGGGTATTGTGACTTCTCCTTCTAAATCGAGTAATGTTTCTATGGAAACGGCAGGATTTTTATTGGGATACGAGTAACAGCTTTCCGAGCCACTATTCCAGTCTTACTGCATCCCTTGCTCCTTCACTTTGGCGAATAAACACAGATATTGCGTCGCAATGGAATACTATGGGTTCTATGACTTCTCCTTCTAAATCGAGTTACGTTTCTATTTATTCGACAGGATTTTCTTTTGGAATACGAGTATCTCCTTTCCGATGCGCTATTCCTTCTTTACTGCATCACTCGCTCCCTCACATTGACGAATAAGCACAGAAATTGCGTCGGTATGAAATACTATGGGTTCTATGTCTTCCCCTTCTAAATCCAGTAACGTTTCTATGCAAACGACAGGATTTTCTTTTGGGATACGAGTATCTCCATTCGATACACGATTCCTTCTTTACTGCATCCATCGCTCCCTCACATTGACGAATAAGCACAGAAATTGCGTCGCCATGAAATACTATGGGTTCTATGACGTCTCCTTCTAAGTCGAGTAACGTTTCTATAGAAACGACAGGATTTTCTTTTGGAATACGAGTATCTCCTTTCCGATGCACTATTCCTTCTTTACTGCATCCCTCGCTCCCTCACATTCCCGAATTAACACAGAAATTGCGTCGCTATGAAATACTATTGGTTCTGTGATTCCTCGTTCTAAATCGAGTAACGTTTCTATGGAAACGACAGGATTTTCTTTTGGATACATCCCTTTCCGATGCACTATTCCTTCTTTACTGCTTCCCTCGATCCCTCACATTGACGAATAAGCACAGAAATTGCGTCCCCCCCCCCCCCCCCCCACGAACCGTGGACCTTGCCGTTGGTGGGGAAGGCTTGCGTGCCTCAGCGATACAGATAGCCGTACAGTAGGTGCAATCACAACGGAGGGGTATCTGTTGAGAGGCCAGACAAACGTGTGGTTTCTGAAGAGGGGCAGCAGCCTTTTCAGTAGTTGCAAGGGCAACAGTCTGGATGATTGACTGATCTGTCCTTGTAACAATAACCAAAACGGCCTTGCTGTGCTGGTACTGCGAACGGCTGAAAGCAAGGGGAAACTACAGCCGTAATTTTTCCCAAGGGCATGCAGCTTTACTGTAAGATTACATGATGATGGCGTTCTCTTGGGTAAAATATTCCGGAGGTAAAACAGTCCCCATTCGGATCTTCGGGCAGGGACTACTCAAGAGGATGTCGTTATCAGGAGAAAGAAAACTGGTGTTCTACGGATTGGAGCGTGGAATGTCAGATCCCTTAATCGGGCAGGTAGGTTAGAAACTTTAAAAAGGGAAATGGATAGGTTGAAGTTAGATATAGTGGGAATTAGTGAAGTTCGGTGGCAGGAAGAACAAGACATCTTGTCAGTTGACTACTGGGTTATAAACACAAAATCAAATAGAGGTAATGCAGGAGTAGGTTTAATAATGAGTAGGAAAATAGGAATGCGGGTAAGCTACTACAAACAGCATAGTGAACGCATTATTGTGGCCAAGATAGATACGAAGCCCACACCTACTACAGTAGTACAAGTTTATATGCCAACTAGCTCTGCAGATGACGAAGAAATTGAAGAAATGTATGATGAAATAAAAGAAATTATTCAGATTGTGAAGGGAGACGAAAATTTAATAGTCATGCGTGACTGGAATTCGAGTGTCGGAAAAGGGAGAGAAGGAAACATAGTAGGTGAATATGGATTGGGGGACAGAAATGAAAGAGGAAGCCGTCTTGTAGAATTTTGCACAGAGCACAACATAATCATAACTAACACTTGGTTTAAGAATCATGAAAGAAGGTTGTATACATGGAGGAACCCTGGAGATACTAAAAGGTATCAGATAGATTATATAATGGTAAGACAGAGATTTAGGAACCAGGTTTTAAATTGTAAGACATTTCCAGGGGCAGATGTGGATTCTGACCACAATCTATTGGTTATGACCTGTAGATTAAAACTGAAGAAACTGCAAAAAGGTGGGAATTTAAGGAGATGGGTCCTGGATAAACTAAAAGAACCAGAGGTTGTACAGAGGTTCAGGGAGAGCATAAGGGAGCAATTGACAGGAATGGGGAAATAAATACAATAGAAGAAGAATGGGTAGCTTTGAGGGATGAAGTAGTGAAGGCAGCAGAGGATCAAGTAGGTAAAAAGACGAGGGCTAGTAGAAATCATTGGGTAACAGAAGAAATACTGAATTTAATTGACGAAAGGTGAAAATATAAAAATGCAGTAAGTGAAACAGGCAAAAAGGAATACAAACGTCTCAAAAATGAGATCGACAGGAAGTGCAAAATGGCTAAGCAGGGATGGCTAGAGGACAAATGTAAGGATGTAGAGGCCTATCTCACTAGGGGTAAGATAGATACCGCCTACAGGAAAATTAAAGAGACCTTTGGAGATAAGAGAACCACTTGTATGAATATCACGAGCTCAGATGGAAACCCAGTTCTAAGCAAAGAAGGGAAAGCAGAAAGGTGGAAGGAGTATATAGAGGGTCTATACAAGGGCGATGTACTTGAGGACAATATTATGGAAATGGAAGAGGTTGTAGATGAAGATGAAATGGGAGATACGATACTGTGTGAAGAGTTTGACAGAGCACTGAAAGACCTGAGTCGAAACAAGGCCCCCCCGGGTAGACAATATTCCATTGGAACTACTGACGGCCGTGGGAGAGCCAGTCCTGACAAAACTCTACCATCTGGTGAGCAAGATGTATGAAACAGGCGAAATACCCTCAGACTTCAAGAAAAATATAATATTTCCAATCCCAAAGATAGCAGGTGTTGACAGATGTGAAAATTACCGAACTATCAGCTTAATAAGTCACAGCTGCAAAATACTAACACGAATTCTTTACAGACGAATGGAAAAACTAGTAGAAGCCAACCTCGGGGAAGATCAGTTTGGATTCCGTAGAAACACTGGAACATGTGAGGCAATACTGACCTTACGACTTATCTTAGAAGAAAGATTAAGGAAAGGCAAACCAACGTTTCTAGCATTTTTAGACTTAGAGAAAGCTTTTGACAATGTTGACTGGAATACTCTATTTCAAATTCTAAAGGTGGCAGGGGTAAAATACAGGGAGCGAAAGGCTATTTACGATTTGTACAGAAACCAGATGGCAGTTATAAGAGTTGAGGGACATGAAAGGGAAGCAGTGGTTGGGAAGGGAGTAAGACAGTGTTGTAGCCTCTCCCCGATGTTGTTCAATATGTATATTGAGAAAGCAGTAAAGGAAACAAAAGAAAAACTAGGAGTAGGTATTAAAATTCATCGAGAAGAAATAAAAACTTTGAGGTTCGCCGAAGACATTGTAATTCTGTCAGAGACAGCAAAGGACTTGGAAGAGCAGTTGAATGGAATGGACAGTGTCTTGAAAGGAGGATATAAGATGAACATCAACAAAAGCAAAACAAGGATAATGGAATGTAGTCTAATTAAGTCGGGTGATGCTGAGGGAATTAGATTAGGAAATGAGGCACTTAAAGTTGTAAAGGAGTTTTGCTATTTGGGGAGCAAAATAACTGATGATGGTCGAAGTAGAGAGGATATAAAATGTGGGCTGGCAATGGCAAGGAAAGCGTTTCTGAAGAAGAGAAACTTGTTAACATCCAGTATTGATTTAAGTGTCAGGAAGTCATTTCTGAAAGTATTCGTATGGAGTGTAGCCATGTATGGAAGTGAAACATGGACGATAAATAGTTTGGAAAAGAAGAGAACAGAAGCAATCGAAATGTGGTGCTACAGAAGAATGCTGAAGATTAGATGGGTAGATCACATAACTAATGAGGAAGTACTGAATAGGATTGGGGAGAAGAGAAGATTGGGCACAACTTGACCAGAAGGAGGGATCGCTTGGTAGGACATGTTCTGGGGCATCAAGGGATCACCTATTTAGTATTGGAAGGCAGCGAGGAGGGTAAAAATCGTAGAGGGAGACCAAGAGATGAATATACTAAGCAGATTCAGAAGGATGTAGGTTGCAGTAGGTACTGGGAGATGAAAAAGCTTGCACAGGATAGGGTAGCATGGAGAGCTGCATGAGACCAGTCTCAGGACTGAAGACCACAACAACAACAACATGAAATACTATGGGTTCTATGACCTCTCCTAAATCGAGTAACGTTTCTATGGATACGACAGGATTTTCTTTTGGGATACGACCACCTCCATTCCGATGCACTATTCCATCTTTACTGCATCTCTCGCTCCCTGCGTCGCTATGAAATACTATGGGTATTGTGACTTCTCCTTCTAAATCGAAAAATGTTTCTATGGAAACGGCAGGATTTTTATTGGGATACGAGAACAGCTTTCCGAGCCACTATTCCAGTCTTACTGCATCCCTCGCTCCCTCACTTTGGCGAATATACACAGATATTGCGTCGCAATGGAATACTATGGGTTCTATGACTTCTCCTTCTAAATCGAGTAACGTTTCTATTTAATCGACAGGATTTTCTTTCGGGATACGAGTATCTCCTTTCCGATGCACTATTCCTTCTTTACCGCATCCCTCGCTCCCTTACATTGACGAGTTAACACAGAAATTGCGTCGCTATGGAAAATTATGTGTTCTATGACCTCTCCTTCTAAATCGAGTAACGTTTCTATGGATAAGACAGGATTTTCTTTTGGGATACGAGTATCTCCTTTCCGATGCACTATTCCTTCTTTACTGCATCCCTCGTCCCTCACATTGACGAATTAACACAGAAATTGCGTCGCTATGAAATACTATTGGTTCTGTGATTTCTCCTTCTAAATCGAGTAACCTTTCTAAGGAAACGACAGGATTTTCTTTTGGGATACGAGTATCTCCATTCGATACACTATTCCATCTTTACTGCGTCCATCGCTCCCTCACATTGACAAATAAGCACAGAAATTGCGTCGCTATGAAATGCTATGGGTTCTATGACTTCTCCTTCTAAATCGAAAACGTTTCTATGGAAACGACAAGATTTTCTTTTGGGATTCGAGTATCTCCTTTCCGATGCACTATTCCTTCTTTACTGCATTCCTGGCTCCCTCACATTGACGAATTAACACAGAAATTGCGTCGCCATGGAATACTATGTGTTCTATGACTTCTCCTTCTAAATCGCGTAACGTTTCTATGGAAACGACAACATTTTCTTTTAAGATACGAGTATCTCCTTTCCGATGCACTATTCCTTCTTTACTGCATCCCTCGCTCCCTCAAATTGACGAATAAGCACAGAAATTGCGTCGCTATGAAATACTATGGGTTCTATGACCTCTCCTCCTAAATCAAGTAACGTTTCGACCTATACGACGGGATTTTCGTTTGGCATACGAGTATCTCCTTCCCGATGCGCTTTTCCTTCTTTACTGCATCCCTCGCTTCCTCACATTGACGAATTAACTCAGAAATTGCGTCGCTATGAAATACTATGGGTTCTGTGACTTCTCCTTCTAAATCGAGTAACGTTTCTACGGAAACGACAGGATTTTCTTTTGGGATACATCTCCTTCCGATGCACTATTTCTTGTTTACTGCATCCCTCGCTCCTTCCCATTGACGATTTAACACTGAAATTGCGTTGCTATGAAATACTATGGGTTCTATGACTACTTCACCTAAATCGAGTAACGTTTCTATGGAAACGCAAGGATTTTCTGTTGGGAAACGAGTATCTCATTTTCGATGCTCTATTCCTTCTTTACTGCATCCCTCGCTCCCTCACATTGACGAATAAGCACAGAAATTGCGTCGCTATGAAATACTATGGGTTCTATGACCTCTCCTTCTAAATCGAGTTACGTTTCTATGGATACGACATAATTTTCTTTTGGGATACGAGTATCTCCTTTCCGATGCACTATTCCTTCTTTACTGCATCCCTCGTCCCTCACATTGACGAATTAACACAGAAATTGCGTCGCTATGAAATACTATTGGTTCTGTGATTTCCCCTTCTAAATCGAGTAACCTTTCTAACGAAACGACAGGATTTTCTTTTGGGATACATCTCTTTCCGATGCACTATTCCTTCTTTACTACATCCCTCGCTCCCTCACATTGACGAATAAGCACAGAAATTGCGTCGATATGAAATACTATGGGTTTGTGACTTCTCCTTCTAAATCGAGTAACGTTTCTATGGAAACGACAGGATTTTCTTTTGGGATACATCTCCTTCCGATGCGCTATTCATTGTTTTCTGCATCCCTCGCTACCTCACATTGACGAATTAACACATATTGCGTCGCATTGACATACTATGTGTTCTATGACATCTCCTTCTAAATCGTGTAACGTTCTATGGAAACGACCCGATTTTATTTTGCGATACGAGAATCTCCTTTCCGATGCACTATTCCTTCTTTACTGCATCCCTCGCTCCCTCAAATTGACGAATAAGCACAGAAATTGCGTCGTTATGAAATACAATGAGTTCTATGACCTCTCCTTCTTAATCGACTAACGTTTGTATTGAAACGACAGGAATTTCTTTTGGGATACGAGTATGTACTTTCCAATGCACAATTCCTTCTTTACTGCACCCCTCGCTCCCTAACATTGACGAATTAACACAGAAATTGGGTAGCTATGAAATACTATGGGTTCTATGACATCTCGCTCTAAATCTTGTAACGTTTCTACGAAAACGTCAGGATTATCTTTTGGGATACGAGTATCTCCCTACCGATGTACTATTCCTTTTTTACTGCATCCATCGCCTCCTCACACGACCAAATTAACACAGAAATTGCGTCGCTATGAATTATTATGGGTTCTGCCACTTCTCCTTCTAAATCGAGTAACGTTTCTATGGAAACCACGGGATTTTCTTTTGGAATCCGAGTATCTCCTTTCCGATGCACTATTCCTTCTTTACTGCATCCCTCGTTCCCTCACATTGACGAATTAGCACAGAAATTGCGTCACTATGAAATACTATGGGTTCTATGACTTCTCCATCTCAATCGAGTAACGTTTCTATGGAAACGACAGTATTTTCTTTTGGGTTCCGAGTATATCCGTTCAGATGCACTATTCATTCCTTACTGCATACCTCGCTATCTCACATTGACGAATTAACACATAAATTGCGTTGCTATTAAATACTATGTGTTCTATGGCTTCTCCTTCTGAATCGAGGAACGTTTCTCTGGAAACCACAGGATTTTCTTTTGGGAGGCGAGTATCTCCTTTCCGATGCACTATTCCTTCTTTACTGCATCCCTCGTTCCCTCACATTGACGAATTAGCACAGAAATTGCCTCACTATGAAATACTATGGGTTCTATGTCTTCACCTTCCAAATCGAGTAACGTTTCTATGGAAACGACAGGATTTTCTTTTGGGATACGAGTATCTACCTTCCGATGCACTTTTCCTTCATTACTGCATCCCTGGTTTCCCTCACATTGACGAATTAGCACAGAAATTGAGTCGCTATGAAATACTATGGTTTCTATGAATTCTCCTTCTAAGTCGAGTAACGTTTCTATATAAACGACAGGATTTTTTTTTTGGATACAAGTATCTCCTTTCCGATGCACTATTCCTTCTTTACTGCATCCCTGGCTCCGTCAAATAGACGAATAAGCCCAGTAACTGCGTCGCTATGAAATACTATGTGTTCTATGACCCCTCCTTCTAAATCGAGTAACGTTTCTATGGGAACGAAGAGATTTTTTTTTGGCATACGAGTATCTCCTCTCCGATGCACTATTCCTCCTTTACTGCATCCCTCGCTCCCTCACATTGACGAATTAACACAGAAATAGCGTCGCTATGGAATACTATGCGTTCTATGACTTCTCCTACTAAATCGCGTATCGTTTTGATGGAAACGACAACATTTTCTTTTGGGATACGAGTATCTCCTTTCCGATGCACTATTCCTTCTTTACTGCATCCCTCGCTCCCTCACATGGACGAATTAACACAGAAATTGCGTCACTATGGAATACTATGTGTTCTATGACTTCTCCTTCTAAAACGAGAAATATTTCTATGGAAACAAAAGGTTTTTCTTTTGGGATAGGGCTATCTCCTTTCCGATCCACTATTCCTTCTTTACTGCATCCCTCGCTCCTTCCCAATGACGAATGAACACAGAAAAAGCGTTGCTCTGAAATACTGTGGGTTCTATGACTTCTCCTTTTAAATCGAGTAACGTTTCTATGGAAACGACAGGATTTTCTTTTGGGATACGAGTATCTACTTTCCGATGCCCTTTTCCTTCATTACTGCATCCCTGGTTTCCCTCAGATTGACGAATTAACACAGAAATTGAGTCGCTATGAAATACTATGGGTTCTATGAATTCTCCTTCTAAGTCGAGTAACGTTTCTATATAAACGACAGGATTTTCTTTTGGGATAAAAGTATCTCCTTTCCGATGCACTATTCCTTCTTTACTGCATCCCTCGCTCCCTCAAATAGACGAATAAGCCCAGTAATTGCGTCGCTATGGAATACTATGTGTTCTATGACCCCTCCTTCTAAATCGAGTAACGTTTCTATGGAAACGAAGAGATTTTTTTTTGGCATACGAGTATCTCCTTTCCGATGCACTATTCCTTCTTTACTGCATCCCTCGTTCCCTCACATTTACGAATTAACACAGAAATTGCGTCGCTATGAAATACTATGGGTGCTATGACATCTCCTTCTAAATCGAGCAACGTTTCTATGGAAACGAAAGGATTTTCTTTAGGGATACGTGTATGTCCTTTTAGATGCACAGTTCCTTCTTTACTGTATCCCTCGCTCCCTCACATCCACGAATGGACACAGATATTGTGTCGCTATGAAATACTATGGGTTCTATGAATTCTCCTTCTCAATCAAGTAACTTTTCTAGGGAAACGACTGGATTCTCTTTAGGGATACGAGTATCTCCTTTCCGTTGCACTATTCCTTCTTTACTGCATACCTGGCTCCCTCACATTGACGAATTAGCACAGAAATTGCGTCGTTATGAAATGCTATGTGTTCTATTACTTCTGCTTCGAAATCGAGTAATGATTCTATGGAAACGACTAGATTTACTTTAGGGATATGAGTAAGACCTTTCCGAGCCACTATTCCTTCTTTACTGCATCCCTCGCTCCCTCACATTGACGAATTAACAGATATTGCGTCGCTTTGACATACTATGTGTTCTATGACATCTCCTTCTAAATCGTGTAACGTTCTATGGAAACGACCCGATTTTATTTTGGGATACGAGTATCTCCTTTCCGATGCACTAATCCATCTTAACTGCATCCCTGGTTTCCCTCACATTAACGAATTAACACAGAAATTGTGTCGCTATGAGATACTATGGGTTCTATGAATTCTCCTTCTAAGTCGAGTAACGTTTCTATATAAACTACAGGATTTTCTTTTGGGATACAAGTATCTCCTTTCCGATGCAGTATTCCTTCTTTACTACATCCCTCGCTCCCTCACATTGACGAATTAACACAGAAATGGCGTCGCTATGAAATATTATGGGTTATTTCACTTCTCCTTCAAAATCGAGTAGTGTTTCTATTTATACGACAGGATTTTCTTTTGGGATACGAGTATCTCCTTTCCGATGCACTATTCCTTCTGTACTGCATGCATCGCTCCCTCACATTCACGAAGTAACTCACAAATTGCGTCGCTATGAAATACTATGGGTTCTATGACTTCTCCTTCTAAATCGAGAAACGTTTCTATGGAAACGACAGGATTTTCTTTTGGGATACGAGTATCTCCTTTCCGATGCACTATTCCTTCTTTACTGCATCCCTCACTCCCTCACATTGACGAATAAGCACAGAAATGGCGTCGCTATGAAATACTATGTGTTCTATCACCTATCCCTCTAAATCCAGTAACGTTTCTATGGAAACGACAGGATTTTCTTTTGAGATACGAGTATCTCCTTTCCAATGAACAATTCCTTCTTTACTGCACCCCTCGCTCCCTCACATTGACGAATTAACACAGAGACTGAGTCGCTATGATATACTATGGATTCTGTGACTTCTACTTCTAAATCGAGTTACGTTGCTATGGAAACGACAGGATTCTCTTATGGGATACATCTCCTTCCGATGCACTATTCCTTGTTTATTGCATCCCTCGCCCCCTCACATTGACGAAGTAACTCACAAATTGCGTCGTTATGAAATACAATGGGTTCTATGACATCTCGTTCTAATTCTTGTAACGTTTCTACGAAAACGACAGGATTTTCTTTTGGGATACGAGTATCTCCCTACCGATGTACTATTCCTTTTTTACTGCATCCCTCGCCTCCTCACACGACCGAATTAACACATAAATTGCGTCGCTATGAATTATTATGGGTGCTGCCACTTCTCCTTCTAAATCGAGTAACGTTTCTATGGAAACCACGGGATTTTCTTTTGGGATCCGAGTATCTCCTTTCCGATGCACTATTCCTTCTTTACTGCATCCCTCGTTCCCTCACATTGACGAATAAGCACAGAAATTGCGTCGCTATGAATTACTATGGGTCTTTGACTTCTCCTTCTAAATCGAGTAACGATTCTATGGAAACGTCATGTTTTTCTTTTGGGAAACGAGTATCTCCATTCCGATGCACTATTCCGTCTTTACTGCATCCCTCGACTACTCACATTGGCGAGTTAGCACAGAAATTGCGTCGCTATGAATGCCTATGGGTTCTATGACTTCTCCTTCTAAATCGAGTAACGTTTCTAATGAAACGACAGGATTTTCTTTTGGGTTACAAGTATCTCCTTTCCGATGCACTATTCCTACTTTACTGCATTCCTGGCTCTCTCACACTGACGAATAAATACAGAAATTGCGTCGCTATGAAATACTATGGGTTCTATGACTTCTCCTCCCAACTCGAGTAACGTTTCTATGGATACGACAGGATTTTCTTTTGCGATACGACTATCGCCTTTCGGATGCAGTATTCCTTTTTTACTGCATCCCTCGCGTCCTTACATTGACGAATTAAGACAGATTTTGCGTCGCTATGAAATACAATGGGTTCTATGACATCTCCTTCCAACTCGAGTAACGTTTCTATGGAGACGACAGAATTTACTTTTGGGATTCGACTATCCCCTTTCCGATGCTCTATTCCATCTTTACTGCATCCCTCGCTCCCTCACATTGACGAATTAACACAGAAATTGCGTCGCTATGGAATACTATGGGTTCTATGTCTTCACCTTCTAAATCGAGTAACGTTTCTATGGAAACGACAGGATTTTCTTTTGGGTTACGAGTATCTCCTTTCCGATGCACTCTTCCTTCTTTACTGCATCCCTCGCTCCCTGATATTGACGAATAAGCCCAGGAATTGCGTCGCTGTGAAATACACTCCTGGAAATGGAAAAAAGAACACATTGACACCGGTGTGTCAGACCCACCGTACTTGCTCCGGACACTGCGAGAGGGCTGTACAAGCAATGATCACACGCACGGCACAGCGGACACACCAGGAACCGCGGTGTTGGCCGTCGAATGGCGCTAGCTGCGCAGCATTTGTGCACCGCCGCCGTCAGTGTCAGCCAGTTTGCCGTGGCATACGGAGCCCCATCGCAGTCTTTAACACTGTTAGCATGCCGCGACAGCGTGGACGTGAACCGTATGTGCAGTTGACGGACTTTGAGCGAGGGCTTATAGTGGGCATGCGGGAGGCCGGGTGGACGTACCGCCGAATTGCTCAACACGTGGGGCGTGAGGTCTCCACAGTACATCGATGTTGTCGCCAATGGTCGGCGGAAGGTGCACGTGCCCGTCGACCTGGGACCTGACCGCAGCGTCGCACGGATGCACGCCAAGACCGTAGGATCCTACGCAGTGCCGTAGGGGACCGCACCGTCACTTCCCAGCAAATTAGGGACACTGTTGCTCCTGGGGTAGCGGCGAGGACCATTCGCAACCGTTTCCATGAAGCTGGGCTACGGTCCCGCACACCGTTAGGCCGTCTTCCGCTCACGCCCCAACATCGTGCAGCCCGCCTCCAGTGGTGTCGCGACAGGCGTGAATGAAGGGACGAATGGAGACGTGTCGTCTTCAGCGATGAGAGTCGCTTCTGCCTTGGTGCCAATGATGGTCGTATGCGTGTTTGGCGCCGTGCAGGTGAGCGCCACAATTAGGACTGCATACGACCGAGGCACACAGGGCCAACACCCGGCATCATGGTGTGGGGAGCGATCTCCTACACTGGCCGTACACCACTGGTGATCGTCGAGGGGACACTGAATAGTGCACGGTACATCCAAACCGTCATCGAACCCATCGTTCTACCATTCCTAGACCGGCAAGGGAACTTGCTGTTCCAACAGGACAATGCACGTCCGCATGTATCCCGTGACACCCAACGTGCTCTAGAAGGTGTAAGTCAACTACCCTGGCCAGCAAGATCTCCGGATCTGTCCCCCATTGAGCATGTTTGGGACTGGATGAAGCGTCGTCTCACGCGGTCTGCACGTCCAGCACGAACGCTGGTCCAACTGAGGCGCCAGGTGGAAATGGCATGGCAAGCCGTTCCACAGGACTACATCCAGCATCTCTACGATCGTCTCCATGGGAGAATAGCAGCCTGCATTGCTGCGAAAGGTGGATATACACTGTACTAGTGCCGACATTGTGCATGCTCTGTTCCCTGTGTCTATGTGCCTGTGGTTCTGTCAGTGTGATCATGTGATGTATCTGACCCCAGGAATGTGTCAATAAAGTTTCCCCTTCCTGGGACAATGAATTCACGGTGTTCTTATTTCAATTTCCAGGAGTGTACTATGTGCTCTACGTCCTCTCCTTCTAAATCGAGTAACGTTTCTATGGAAACGACGAGATTTTTTTTTTTTTTTGGGATACGAGTATCTCCTTTCCGATGCACTGTTCCTACTTTACTGCATCCCTCGCTCCCTCACATTGACGAATTAACACAGACATTGCGTCGCTATGTAATACTGTGGGTTCCATGACTTCTCTTAAATCGAGAAACATTTCTATGGAAGCGACAGGATTTTCTTTTGGGATACGAGTATCCCCTTACCGATGCACTATTCCTTCCTTACTGCATCCCTCGTTCCTTCACATTGACGATTTAACACAGAAATTGCGTCGCTATGAAATACTATGTGTTCTATGACATCTCCTTCCTACTCGAGTAACGTTTCTATGGAGACGACAGAATTTTCTTTTGGGATTCGACTATCCCCTTTCCGATGCTCTGTTCCATCTTTACTGCATCCCTCGCTCCCTCACATTGACGAATTAACACAGAAATAGCGTCGCTATGGAATACTATGCGTTCTATGTCTTCACCTTCTAAATCGAGAAACGTTTCTATGGAAACGACAGGATTTTCTTTTGGGATATGAGTATCTCCTTTCCGATGCACTATTCCATCTTTACTGCATCCCTCGCCCCCTCACATTGACGACTTAACACAGAAATTGCGTCGCTATGAGATACTATGTGTTCTATGACTTCTCCTTCTAAATCGAGTAACGTTGCTATGGAAACGACAGGATTTTCTTTTGGGATATGAGTATCTCCTTTCCGATGCACTATTCCTTCTCTACTGCATCCCTCGCTCCCTCACATAGACGAATTAACACAGAAATTGCGTCGCGATGGAATACTATGGGTTCTGTGACTTCTCCTACTAAATCGCGTATCGTTTTGATGGAAACGACAACATTTCCTTTTGGGATACGAGTATCTCCTTTCCGATGCACTATTCCTTCTTTACTGCATCCCTCGCTCCCTCACATTGGCTAATTAACACAGAAATTGCGCCACTATGTAATACTATTTGTTCTATGACTTCTCCTTCTAAATCGAGAAATAATTCTATGGAAACAAATGGTTTTTCTTTTGGGATACGACTATCTCCTTTCCGATGCACTATTCCTTCTTTACTGCTTCCCTCGCTCCTTCACATTGACAAATGAACACAGAAAAAGCGTCGCTCTGAAATACTGTGGGTTCTATGACTTCTCCTTTTAAATCGAGTAACGTTTCTATGGAAACGACAGGATTATCTTTTGGGATACGAGTATCTACTTTCCGATGCACTTTTCCTTCATTACTGCATCCCTGGTTTCCCTCACATTGACGAATTAGCACAGAAATTGATTCGCTATGAAATACTATGGGTTCTATGAATTCCCCTTCTAAGTCGAGTAACGTTTCTATATAAACGACAGGATTTTCTTTTGGGATACAAGTATCTCCTTTCCGATGCACTATTCCTTCTTTACTGCATCCCTCGCTCCCTCAAATAGACGAATAAGCCCAGTAACTGCGTCGCTATGAAATACTATGTGTTCTATGACCCCTCCTTCTAAATCGAGTAACGTTTCTGTGGAAACGAAGAGATTTTTTTTTTTGGCATACGAGTATCTCCTTTCCGATGCACTGTTCCTTCTTTACTGCATCCCTCGCTCCATCACATTTACGAATTAACACAGAAATTGCGTCGCTATGAAATACTGTAAGTGCTATGACATATCCTTCTAAATCGAGCAACGTTTCTATGGAAACGACAGGATTTTCTTTTGGGATACGTGTATGTCCTTTTCGATGCACAATTCCTTCTTTACTGCATCCCTCGCTCCCTCAAATAGACGAATAAGCCCAGTAACTGCGACGCTATGAAATACTATGTGTTCTATGACCCCTCCTTCTAAATCGAGTAACGTTTCTATGGAAACGAAGAGATTTTTTTTTGGCATACGAGTATCTCCTTTCCGATACACTATTCCTTCTTTACTGCATCCCTGGCTCCCTCACATTGACGAATTAGCACAGAAATTGCGTCGTTATGAAATGCCATGTGTTCTATTACTTCTGCTTCTAAATCGAGTAATGTTTCTATGGAAACGACTAGATTTTCTTTAGGGATATGAGTAAGACCTTTCCGAGCCACAAATCCTTCTTTACTGCATCACTCGCTCCCTTACATTGACGAATAAACAGATATTGCGTCGCATTGACATACTATGTGTTGTATGACATCTCCTTCTAAATCGTGTAACGTTCTATGGAAACGACCCGATTTTATTTTGGGATACGAGTATCTCCTTTCTGATGCACTAATCCATCTTAACTGCATCCCTCGCTCCCTCACATTGACGAATTAACACAGAAATTGCGTCGCTATGAAACACCAAGGGTTCTGTGACTTCACCTTCTAAATCGAGTAGCGTTTCTATGGAAACGACAGGATTTTCTTTCGGGTTACGACTGTCTCCTTTCCGATGCACTATTCATTCTATAGTGCATCCATCGCACCCTCACATTAACGTTTTAACACAGAAATTGCGTCGCTATGAAATACTATGGGTTCCATGACTTCTCCTTCTAAATCGAGTATCGTTTCTATGGAAACGACAGGATTTTCTTTTGGAATACGAGTATCTCCTCTCCGATGCACTACTCCTTATTTACTGCTTCCCTCGCTCCCTTACATGGACGAATTAACACAGAAATTGGGTAGCTATCAAATACTATGGGTTCTATGACATCTCCTTCTAAATCTTGTAACGTTTCCACGGAAACGACGGGATTTTCTTTTGGGATACGAGTAACTCCCTACGGATGCACTATTCCTTTTTTACTGCATCCCTCGCGCCCTCACATTGACGAAATAAGACAGATTTTGCGTCGCTATGAAATACAATGGGTTCTATGACATCTCCTTCCAACTCGAGTAACGTTTCTATGGAGACGACAGAATTTTCTTTTGGGTTTCGACTATCCCCTTTCCGATGCTCTATTCCATCTTTACTGCATCCCTCGCTCCCTCACATTGACGAATTAACACAGAAATAGCGTCGCTATGGAATACTATGCGTTCTATGTCTTCACCTTCTGAATCGAGAAACGTTTCTATAGAAACGACAGGATTTTCTTTTGGGATATGAGTATCTCCTTTCCGATGCACTATTCCTTCTGTACTGCATCCCTCGCCCCCTCACATTGACGACTTAACACAGATGTTGCGTCGCTATGAGATACTATGTGTTCTTTGACTTCTCCTTCTAAATCGAGAAATATTTCTATGGAAACAAAAGGTTTTTCTTTTGGGATACGACTATCTCCTTTCCGCTGCACTATTCCTTCTTTACTGCATCCCTCGCTCCTTCACATTGACGAATGAACACAGAAAAAGCGTCGCTCTGAAATACTGTGGGTTCTATGACTGCTCCTTTTAAATCGAGTAACGTTTCTATATAAGCGACTGGAATTTCTTTTGGGATACAAGTATCTCCTTTCCGATGCACTATTCCTTCTTTACTGCACCCCTCGCTCCCTCACATTGTCGAATTAACACAGAAATTGAGTCGCTATGATATACTATGGATTCTGTGACTTCTACTTCTAAATCGAGTTACGTTGCTATGGAAACGACAGGATTCTCTTATGGGATACATCTCCTTCCGGTGCACTATTCCTTGTTTACTGCATCCCTCGCCCCCTCTCATTGCCGAAGTAACTCACAAATTTCGTCGTTATGAAATTCAATGGGTTCTATGACTTCTCCTTCTAAATCGACTAACGTTTCTATTGAAACGACAGGATTTTCTTTTGGGATACGAGTATGTCCTTTCCAATGCACAATTCCTTCTTTAGTGCACCCCTCGCTCCCTAACATTGACGAATTAACACAGAAATTGGGTAGCTATGAAATACTATGGGTTCTATGACATCTCGTTCTAAATCTTGTAACGTTTCTACGAAAACGACAGGATTTTCTTTTGGGATACGAGTATCTCCCTACCGATGTACTATTCCTTTTTTACTGCATCCCTCGCCTCATCACACGACCGAATTAACAAAGAAATTGCGTCGCTATGGATTATTATGGGTTCTGCCACTTCTCCTTCTAAATCGAGTAACGTTTCTACGGAAGCCACGGGCTTTTCTTTTGGGATCCGAGTATCTCCTTTCCGATGCACTATTCCTTCTTTACTGAATCCCTCGTTCCCTCACATTGAAGAATAAGCACAGAAATTGCGTCGCTATGAATTACTATGGGTTCTGTGACTTCTCCTTCTAAATCGAGTAACGATTCTATGGAAACGTCAGGTTTTTCTTTTGGGAGACGAGTATCTCCATTCCGATGCACTATTCCTTCTTTACTGCATCCTTCGCCAACTCACATTGACGAGTTGGCACAGAAATTGCGTCGCTATGAATTACTATGGGTTCTATGACTTCTCCTTCTAAATCGAGTAACGTTTCTATTGAAACGACAGGATTTTCTTTTGGGATACGAGTATGTCCTTTCCAATGCACAATTCCTTCTTTACTGCACGCCTCGCTCCCTAACATTGACGAATTAACACAGAAATTGGGTAGCTATGAAATGCTATGGGTTCTATGACATCTCGTTCTAAATCTTGTAACGTTTCTACGAAAACGACAGGATTTTCTTTTGGGATACGAGTATCTCCCTACCGATGTACTATTCCTTTTTTACTGCATCCCTCGCCTCATCACACGACCGAATTAACAAAGAAATTGCGTCGCTATGGATTATTATGGGTTCTGCCACTTCTCCTTCTAAATCGAGTAACGTTTCTACGGAAACCACGGATTTTTCTTTTGGGATCCGAGTATCTCCTTTCCGATGCACTATTCCTTCTTTACTGCATCCCTCATTCCCTCACATTGAAGAATAAGCACAGAAATTGCGTCGCTATGAAATACTATGGGTTCCATGACTTCTCCTTCTAAATCGACTAACGTTTCTCTGCAAACGACAGGATTTTCTATTGGGATACGACTATCTCCATTCCGATGCAGTATTCCTTCTTTACTGCATTCCTGGCTCTCTCACGATGACGAATAAAAACAGAAATTGCGTCGCTATGGAATACTATGGGTTCTATGACTTCTCCTTCCAAATCGAGTAACGTTTCGATGGAAACGACTGGATTTTCTTTTGGAATACGAGTATCTACTTTCCGTTGCACTATACCTTCTTTACTGCATCCCTCGCTCAATCACATTGACGAATTAAGACAGATTTTGCGTCGCTATGATATACTATTGGTTCTATGACTTCTCCTTCTAAATCGAGTAACGTTTCTATGGAAACGACAGGATTTTCTTTTCGGTTACGACTGTGTGATTTCCGATGCACTATTACTTCTTTAGTGCATCCCTCGCTCCCTCACATTAACGATTAAGCACAGAAATTGCGTCGCTATGAAATACTATGAGTTCCATGACTTCTCCTTCTAAATCGAGTAACGTTTCTATATAAACGACAGTATTTTTCCTTTGGGGTACGAGTATCTCGTTTACGATGCACTATTCCTTGTTTACTGCTTCCCTCGCTCCCTCACATTAACGATTAAACATAGGAATTGCGTCGCTATGAAATACTATGAGTTCCATGACTTCTCCTTCTAAATCTTGTACAGTTTCCACGAAAACGACAGGATTTTCTTTTGGGATACGAGTATCTCCCTACCGATGTACTATTCCATTTTTACTGCATCCTTCGCCCCCTCACACGACCGAATTAACACAGAAGTTGAATCGCTATGGATTATTATGGGATCTACGACTTCTGCTTCTAAATCGAGTAACGTTTCTAAGGAAACCACGGGATTTTCTTTTGGGATCCGAGTATCTCCTTTCCGATGCACTATTCCTTCTTTACTGCATCTTTCGTTCCCTCACATTGGCGAATAAGCACAGAAATTGCGTCGCTATGATATACTATAGGTTCTGTGACTTCTTCTTCTAAATCGAGTAACGATTCTATTGAAACGAAAGGATTTTCTTTAGGGTTACGAGTATCTCCTTTCGGATGCAGTATTCCGCCTTTACTGCATCCCTGGCTCCCTCACATTGACGAATTAACTCACAAATTCCGTCGCTATGAAATTCTTTGGGTTCTGTGACATCTCGTTCTAAATCGATTAACGTTTCTATGAAAATGACAGGATTTTATTTTGGGATACCAGTATCTCCTTTCCGAAGCACTTGTCCTTCTTTACTGCATCCCTTGCGACCTCACATTGACGAATTAGCACAGAAATTGCGTCGCTATGAAATACTATGGATTCTTTGACTTCTCCTGCTAAATCGAGTAACGTTTCTATGGAAACGACAGGATTTTCTTTTGGGATACGGTTATCTCCTTTCCGATGCACTATTCCTTCTTACTGCACCCCTCGCTCCCTCACATTGACGAATTACCACAGAAATTGCGTCGCTATGAAATCCTATGTGTTCTATGACATCACCTTCTAAATCGAATAACGTTTCGATTGAAACGACAGTATTTTCTTTTGGATATGAGTATCTCCTTTCCGATGCGCTATTCCTTCTTTACTGCATTTCTGGCTCCCTCACATTGCCAAATTAACTCAGATATTGCGTAGCTATGGGATACTATGGGTTCTATGACTTCTCCTTCTAACTCGAGTAACGTTTGTATGGAAACGACAGGATTTTCTTTTGGGATACGAGTATCTCATTTCCGATGCACTATTCCATCTTTACTGCATCCCTCGCTCCCTCACATTAACGATTAAACACAGAAATTGCGTCGCTATGAAATACTGTGGGTTCCATGACTTCTCCTTCCAAATCGACTAACGTTTCTCTGCAAACGACAGGATTTTCTATTGGGATACGACTATCTCCATTCCGATGCAGTATTCCTTCTTTACTGCATTCCTGGCTCCCCCACATTGACGAATTAGCACAGAAATTTCGTCGCTATGAAATACTATGGGCTCTATGACTTCTCCTTCTAAATCGAGTAACGTTTCTATGGAATCGACAGGATTTTCTTTTGGGATACGAGTGTCTCCTTTCCGATGCACTATTCCTTCTTTACTGCATCCCTCACTCCCTCACTTTGACGAATAAGCACAGAAATTGCGTCGCTATGAAATACTATGTGTTCTATCACCTCCCCCTCTAAATCCAGTAACGTTTCTATGGAAACGACAGGATTTTCTTTTGAGATACGAGTATCTCCTTCCCGATGCCCTATTCCTTCTTTACTGCATCCCTCGCTCCTCACATTGACGAATTAACACAGAAATTGAGTCGCTATGATATACTATGGTCTCTGTCACTTCTACTTTTAAATCGAGTTACGTTGCTATGGAAACGACAGGATTTTCTTATGGGATACATCTCCTTCCGCTGCACTATTCCTTGTTTACTGCATCCCTCGCCACCTCACACTGACGAAGTAACTCACAAATTGCGTCGTTATGAAATACATGGGTTCTATGACTTATCCTTCTAAATCGACTAACGTTTCTATCGATACGACAGGATTTTCTTTTGGGATACGGGTACCTCCTTTCCGATGCACTATTCCTTCTTTACTGTATCCCTCGTTCCCTTACATTGACGAATTAACACAGAAATTGCGTCGCTATGAAATACTATGGGTTCTATGACTTCTCCTTCTAAATCGAGTAACGTTTCTATGGAAACGACAGGATTTTCCTTTGGGATACGAGTATCTCCTTTCCGATGCACTATTCCCTGTTTACTGCTTCCCTCATTCCCTCACATTGACGAATTAACACAGAAATTGGGTAGCTATGAAATACTATGGGTTCTATGACATCTCGTTCTAAATCTTGTAACGTTTCTACGAAAACGACAGGATTTTCTTTTGGGAATCGAGTATCTCCCTACCGATGTACTATTCCTTTTTTTACTGCATCCCTCGCCTCCTCACACGACCGAATTAACACAGAAATTGCGTCGCTATGGATTATTATGGGTTCTGCCACTTTTCCTTCTAAATCGAGGAACGTTTGTATGGAAACGAAAGGGTTTTCTTTTGGGATACGAGTATCTCATTTCCGATGCACTATTCCATCATTACTGCATCCCTCGCTCACTCACATTGTCGAATTAACACAGAAATTGCGTCGCTATGATATACTATGGGTTCTGTGACCTCTCATTCTAAATCGAGTAACGTTTCTATGGAAACGACAGGATTTTCTTTCGGGTTACGACTGTCTGCTTTCCGATGCACTATTCCTTCCTAAGTGCATCCCTCGCTCCCTCACATTAACGATTAAACGCAGAAATTGCGTCGCTATTAAATTATATGGTTTCCACGACTTCTCCTTCTAAATCGAGTAACGTTTCTATGGAAACGACAGTATCTTCCTTTGGGATACGAGTATCTCCTTTCCGATGCACTATTCCTTGTTTACTGCTTCCCTCGCTCCCTCACATTGACGAATTAACACAGAAATTGGGTAGCTATGAAATACTATGGGTTCTATGACATCTCGGTCTAAATCATGTAACGTTTCTACGAAAACGACAGGATTTTCCTTTGGGATACGAGTATCTCCCTACCGATGTATTATTCCTTTTTTTACTGCATCCCTCGCCTCCTGACACGACCGAATTAACACAGAAATTGCGTCGCTATGGATTATTATGGGTTCTGCCACTTTTCCTTCTAAATCGAGTAACGTTTGTATGGAAACGAAAGGGTTTTCTTTTGGGATACGTGTATCTCATTTCCGATGCACTATTCCATCTTTACTGCATCCCTCGCTCACTCACATTGTCGAATTAACACAGAAATTGCGTCGCTATGATATACTATGGGTTCTGTGACCTCTCATTCTAAATCGAGTAACGTTTCTATGGAAACGACAGGATTTTCTTTCGGGTTACGACTGTCTGCTTTGCGATGCACTATTCCTTCTTAAGTGCATCCCTCGCTCCCTCGCATTAACGATTAAACGCAGAAATTGCGTCGCTATGAAATACTATGGTTTCCACGACTTCTCCTTCTAAATCGAGTAACGTTTCTATGGAAACGACAGTATTTTCCATTGGGATACGAGTATCTCCTTTCCGATGCACTATTCCTTGTTTACTGCTTCCCTCGCTCCCTCACATTGACGAATTAACACAGAAATTGGGTAGCTATGAAATACTATTGGTTCTATGACATCTCGGTCTAAATCATGTAACGTTTCTACGAAAACGACAGGATTTTCCTTTGGGATACGAGTATCTCCCTACCGATGTACTTTTTTTACTGTGTCCCTCGCCCCCTCACACGACCGAATTATCACTGTAATTGCGTCGCTATGGGTTATTATGTGTTCTGCGACTTCTCCTTCTAAATCGGGCAACAATTCTTTGGAAACGACAGGTTTTTCTTTTGGGAAACGTGTATCTCCTTTCCGATGCACTATTCCTTCTTTACTGTATCCCTCGGTCCCTTACATAGACGAATTAACACAGAAATTGCGTCGCTATGAAATACTATGGGTTCTATGACTTCTCCTTCTAAATCGAGTAACGTTTCAATGGAAACGACAGGATTTTCCTTTGGGATACGAGTATCTCCTTTCCGATGCACTATTCCCTGTTTACTGCTTCCCTCATTCCCTCACATTGACGAATTAACACAGAAATTGGGTAGCTATGAAATACTATGGGTTCTATGACATCTCGTTCTAAACCTTGTAACGTTTCTACGAAAACGACAGGATTTTCTTTTGGGAATCGAGTATCTCCCTACCGATGTACTATTCCTTTTTTTACTGCATCCCTCGCCTCCTCACACGACCGAATTAACACAGAAATTGCGTCGCTATGGATTATTATGGGTTCTGCCACTTCTCCTTCTAAATCGAGTAACGTTTCTATGGAAGCCACGGGATTTTCTTTTGGGATCCGAGTATCTCCTTTCCGATGCACTATTCCTTCTTTACTGCATCCCTCGTTCCCTCACATTGACGAATAAGCACAGAAATTGCGTCGCTATGAATTACTATGTGTTCTGTGACTTCTCCTTCTAAATCGAGTAACGATTCTATGGAAACGACAGGTTTTTCTTTTGGGAAACGTGTATCTCCATTCCGATGCACTATTCCTTCTTTACTGCATCCCTCGCCTACTCACATTGACGAATTAGCACAGAAATTGCGTCGCTATGAATTACTATGGGTTCTATGACTTCTCCTTCTAAATCGAGTAACGTTTCTATGGAAACGACAGGATTTTCTTTTCGGATACGAGTATCTCCTTTCCGATGCACTATTCCTTCTTTACTGAATCCCTCGTTCCCTCACTTTGACGAATAATCGCAGAAATTGCGTCGCTATGAAATACTGTGGGTTCCATGACTTCTCCTTCTAAAACGACTAACGTTTCTCTGCAAACGTCAGGATTTTCTATTGGGATACGACTATCTCCTTTCCGATGCAGTATTCCTTCTTTACTGAATCCCTGGCTCCCTCACATTGACGAATTAAAACAGAAATTGCGTCGCTATGGAATACTATGAGTTCTATGACTTCTCCTTCCAAATCGAGTAACGTTTCTTTGGAAACGACTGGATTTTCTTTTGGTATACGAGTATCTACTTTCCGTTGCACTATTCCTTCTTTACTGCATCCCTCGCTCCCTCCCACTGACGGATTAAGAGAGATTTTGCGTCGCTATGATATACTATGGGTTCTATGACTTCTCCTTCTAAATCGATTAATGTTTCTATGGAAACGACAGAATTTTCTTTCTGGTTAATAAAAAAAAAAGAAATTTCTTTATTAAATCCATTAAATGATACATGATAACCCACTACCTGACTACATTAGTGGGTCCTAATAATGATACATAGAAAATGCAGCTATTTATTCTACACTACAGGTATCTTTTTATTATTGTTATTATTATATACTCTAATCTTACCGCTATGAAGCTCTAACTACTTAATTTACGAGGAAACTACGTACTACCTGCAGCGATTACAAGTGTGCCAGTGCTACTATAAACCTACTGGTTGTTGGCCTGGCCCACTGAGCTAATCCCAGTGGGCATGCCCCTGGCACTGGGCTGGCCCTTAACTTGGTGTCGCTGCAGTCTATTCTAAAGTATTATCCTATCTTCTACATCTACTCTAATTATATTAGTCATGATCGGTGTGCGTTTAGTCCGGTATTTTTGTGCCCTCCTCCCTCCTAATCCAGGACAAGGCGGATTCCAGCCGTGAAGCGGCTGGCCAGTCCTTACCCGGCGGTACAATAAGGGTACACTAGTCAAAGTCGGTGAAAGTTTTGGTTTCTAATGGCGATTGTCCCTTAAAAAGTTCTTAATTATCTTTTTTGATATCTCATTTGTGAGTTTGTTTAAGGTATCAAAGGTGTTGTCATGTCTTAATAAGTGGTACGTGTTGTTGTTTGGTAGTTGTTGTCTTAGCTCTTGGGCTACATCATCGAAGAGGTGGCACTCATACACCACATGCTCTGGGGTGCCTTGCACTGCACCACAGTCACACGCTGGTGTTGCCTGCTTCCCAAACCTACATAGGTATGTTGGGTATGGTCCATGTCCAGTAAGAAAGTGCAGCATTCCTCTCGTAGGCGTGAAAAACGTAAGTTTTAATCTTTCTTCTATATCCGGTAGCAACTCGTATGTTCTGCGACCTGTATCCTCGTTGTTCCATTGCTCTTGCCACAGTTCTATCCCTCTCTTTTTGATGGTATATTTGTCACCTGCGTACACCCCAAGTATCTCCCTAATTTTGTCCCTGTTATCCTTCTTTACCCAGTACCAGGCAGCCTGTTCACGAATTGTTATGTCTAATGGACAGATTCCCATTAGCACTAACAGCGCTCCCCCAGGTGTTGTCCTATAGGCTCCTGCTGAACGTAAAAGCATGTTTCGCTGCACTCTTCTTACGGCCGTGGCAGGCATGACCCTCGTGAGTCTGTGTGCCCAGACTCCTGATCCGTATCCTACTATTGAGGTTAGTATGCTATTGTGGTATAACTTGATTAGATTAGGTGGAAAGTGAAACCGCTTGTGTCCAATTCCGATGAGATTGTTTAATAGAATCAGGGATTTCTGAGATACGGTGTCTATATGTGATGCAAAGTTCCACCTCTCGTCGATGATTACACCCAGGTATCGGGCCTCGCGGCGCCGAAGGACTGGTATGCCATTTATTCTTACCGTGGGGTTTCTGGCCAATTGGCCTTTGAGGAGTAGGTATGTGGATTTGTTGGGTGCAATCGTCATCTTACTTTTATGGCACCACGATGTGAGAATAGTTATGGCTCTGTCCACTTTCGGCACTAAATCCTCGCGGCTTCTGCCGCCAACCAGCAGGAGGAGGTCGTCAGCGTATGCTATGACCTCTAGCACATCGTCGCAGTTCTTTAGATCTTCAAGTAATGGCTCCATATTAATGTCCCAAAAGAGAGGTCCTAGGACAGAGCCTTGAGGACATCCTTTGGTAACAGTCTTCCTGACTGTGCCGCTAGGGGCCGATAGCCAGACCTCCCTGTCTGCACAATAGCTCCTCAGACAGCCATATAGCGGCCCTGGACAGTTCTTCTCCCGCAAGCAGGAAAAGAGTGAGGGCCACCACAGGCTGTCGAAGGCGCCACTGATGTCTACCATGATGCCGACGACATACTTGTGCGGGGTGGAGCCACAGACCTCGGCAGCCAGGGCGATTGCGTCAGACGCAGATCGCCCAGACCGAAAGCCGAATTGCCTGTCACTCATCCCGCACAGCATGCGGTGTGCTGTCAGTCTGTCTCCCAGTAGCCTCTCAAAAAGTTTGCCCAGTACATCTAACAAGCAGATAGGTCTGTACGATTTAATTTCTGTGGGATCTTTGTCTGGACTCTTTTTAATGATAATTATGTTAGCTTTTTTCCATATTTCTGGGAATTTCCCGAGTTTCAGACACTCGTTGTATAACTTAGTGAGAGGAGCTATGAGCTGGGGGGCAAGGAATTGCACCACTTCCGCAGTGATGCCGTCTGGGCCAGGAGCTTTTCCCCTTTTTAGGGCCTTGATCTGGGCAGCAACCTCCTCCTCAGAGAAGGGGTAGATTCTGATGTTGTTGTTGTAGTCCCTTTGATCTTCTGTCCTTATTCTTTTTTGTTCGTCTGTCTCATTTTCCTCCACATCGTCAGGCAACAGGACCCAAAGTAGGGCCTCAGCAGTTTCCCGCCACGTGCCCATCATTCGGTCCCCGTCCCTGACGGTGGATAACACCATAGGTGATCTTAACTTCTCTCGAACCAGTTTCTACGAGACTCCCCATGGGTCTGTAGCCAGTTGGCTTTTTACGTAATTTTCCCAACTTCTGAGTCTGACTGCCCTTAACTCCTGTTGGAATTGTTCCTTGCTCTCTCGATAGATCTGCAACCATCTTTGTTTTTCTCTCCAGACGACACTCCGCTGGTAGTACCTCCATGCCCTCCTTACAGCCTGTCGCATCTGTCCCAATTCGTTCGACCATGGTGTGGGGGTGGCCGCTACGGCTCTCCTCCTGGTTGGTACAGCAGCTCGCACCGCCCTGGTGATTGCCTGTACCAGTCCTTTGGCGCATTCTTCCACGTTTTCGTCACCCTCCAGCAATGTCGGAATGTTGCACTCCCTCGCGAGACGGTCCCAGTTAGTCTTGTTGTAGTTAAGCTGCAGCTCCCACCCCATGTCCCAGTGGCACTCCCTTTCCCCAATGATGAATGTAATTAGGTTGTGATCACTGGTGGTTGCTTTATCCCACACTTTCCAGTTGTCAACCTTTGTAGCCAGGTTTGGTGTCACTAAAGTGACGTCAATATTTGTGCCTTCTCCCCCTCCGCCAATATAGGTGGGGGGGTTCCCTTGTTGGTTGGCAACCACTAGTTGCAGTGCCATGATAGTCTCCTCAGCTTTTAACTCCCGATCGTCGTGCGTGCCACTGAACCACAGGGGGGACTTTGCGTTTATGTCTGCCGTTACGAGCATTCTGCGTCCCCGCAATGCCGTGGCAACTTGTGTAAGTAACTCTAAAAACTCGTCTATTCCTCTACCATGTTGAAAGTATATATTGCAGATGTAAATCACTCCTGTGGGTGTTTGTAGTTCCACGACATTGCAGTGTTCGCCTGAGAATTGCGCAAGGACTGTGGCTCTAATTGATCTATTAATAATTACAACTGCAGCTTTAGGCTCTATATTAGAGTGTATAATTTGCCAATTGGCAGCCATGAATGGGATCCGTCCCGCGTGGGAGTACGGTTCCTGTAAACAGAGTACATCTAGACTCTTCTCCTCCACCACCCTCCACAGTTCCTGCAAGACTAGTTTACTATTGTGAGTGTTTATTTGACCCACGTTTAGTTGGCTCACGTGGGTAGTAAGTATGAATGTGTGATTCTGGCCAGTTTTTAGACCAGTCGTGGGCTACTCTGCCATTTGTTATCACTGATTGACAATATAGTTCATCCAAGTTAAACTTCTCATTTCTTCTTTCGAAGACCTTTTTAACCAGTTCTCGCAGGGCTCCGAAGTCGGTGGGGAGATTCATTGTCTTGAGGTGGATTCTGTCTACCGCCTCCATTACTGGAAAGGTGACATCTCTACCATACCCGTGGCCGACACGTACCACGTGTCTCAGTGCAGTTGTGAGGATTGCCGGATCCTCTAGTCTTGATAGCTGCAGAGCATGCTCCAGGTTGGGGTATATTCGTTGGGGATCAATTCCCAGTACACCCCGGGATGGTGAGTCAGAGGGTGGGTTTGAGCTACTCACTTCATTATACTGGACATTTTTGGTGGTTACTACTTCTTCACTGTGTAATTGTGAACTCCCAAGTACAGGATGCCTGTGTGGTCGTGAATGCTCTTGTTTCGACCCAGGTCCCCAGCAAGGAGGAGAGGGAACGTCTTCTTCACATGGGTCAGTCTGTACGCAAACATCTTTCATTATTATCACCAAGGATCGTGGTTGCGTGATTTTTTTGTAAGAATTCTTTGAATTTGTTTGCCCTCAGAGCGTCCCTCAGCCTCTTGCTTGGGGATTTCCTTTTAGGCTTCCTGAGTTCAGGTGTAGCCTCAGCCATAATCAATTCGAGAGATTAGTCTCTGCTCTAGCATCCTGTACGTCGGGCAGTTCCTCCCAGTGGTATTGCATGGTTTCCTTCCCCTTTTGGTACAAGGAATGCAGGTTGCGTTTTTATTGCAGTTTTTTCTTGTATGGTCCTCAGCCCCACACCTGGCACAGGCCGGCTTCCTTTCACAATGCTTATGGACGTGGTCTAAATCACCACAATTGTGGCATCGGGGGACTACTAGATAGTCCCTAACATTAATTGCGTGAAATCCAATAAAGATTCTCCCCATAGCGGTAAGTTTTCTCCACATCTTGCCGGAGACCTCGGCCACGTGATGGACAACATCGCGTTCCCGAGGTCCCGTTTTAAAACGCAACTTAAATTCGTTTCTGAATGTTTCCCATTCTATATCTTCAAAATTTTGATTATACATCGTTTCATAGATATCGGTTTCAGTTAATGCCACAGGTACGTCATACAGTATTACCAGAGGATTTCTTTTCTTGGGAGGTTCACATTTAATGGCCTTATTGAGTTTGGAATTATTTAGTATTTTGTCCCTGTCTTCTTCTGTTGCGAGATCTACAGCAACTACATTTTTTGTGGCTTTTACTTTGGTTATTTTTATTTTGTCCCTTGCTGGGTCAATTGTTGTTGTAAAGATCTCCTGTACCTTTTTAATTGTCTGACCAGGCAGGGGTCTTAAAAAGACGGCCGTGTCTGGCCTTTTTGAGATCTTCGCAATTGTTTCTTTAGTTGTTTGGGCTTTTGTGGCGGGTTGCGCCACCACTCCGGCCCATGTCTTGGCTGGCTGTTGTCTTAATCTAGCATTTTCCTTCTCCAGCTCTTCAAGACGTCCCTCAAGCTTGGCGTTTGCGATAGCCCAGGCAGCGAGCTCGTTCTTTATTGCTGTAACTGCAGCCTGGCTTATTTTTCCGTTCTTGATGCTGGAGTCTAATATTTGACTAATACGACAATGTCAGTCATAAACATTTTCATCGTCGTGTCCCACTTCCTCCTGCGAGGTAGGGACGGTAGACATACTTGCCCTCGAAATAGCACTCGAATCACTCGTTTCCTGTTCAGCCATGATGATAACGAGTGAAAAAAGGTTGGGAGCCCGTCTCTTTCCCCGGACCGGCTCCTCTGGCATGGGGGGAGACTACTGCAGCTCGCCCACCAACCTCGCCCCTAGGTCAAGGGCACTCCAGAGCTGCCAGGTTCAGCGCGCCGTCGCCAGCGCACTGGTCCCCATCGACGGCCACGTCGTCGACGATTTCACACGACGCTCCTCGGCAACTGCACCCCGCACTCCGGAGAGGCGGATGCACCCCTCGCCCTTCGCCGCCTACTTGCCCGAGTTTCCACCAGAAGGCCATGGACCCACTCATACTCAGGTGGTGGGTCGGTCCCCCAGTCGTTCAGCGGTCTGGGCCCATCTAACCTAGCCCAGGTGATGTCACCACCTCCTGGGTTTGGCAGAACACGCCCGGATTACCCAGGGGCGCGGCGAAGCACCCTTGCCGACTCGCGCCGTGATCCCACGCCGACAGACGAGGTCGCCGGTATGCACAGCACCTGCTGGTCTGTGCCCTGCGAACAGAAAGGGACTGGTGTTCGGTCCCTCGACACAGCTCCCCCTGTGCCACGCACCCTTCGCTTTCGCATCGGGTTGGGTCGCAGCTCTCCCCTTTGTCGCAAGGCAGAATGCCAAGCTTAACGTCCGCCACCACGGGAAGGCGGAAAGTGCTACTTGGGAAGGAGAGGCTGTGAGAGGCGCTTCACTTCCCCTGTGAGGACTGCCGTGGCACACCCTACTGGAAGGCGATATGCCTCAGTGCGAGCTTCCGTGCCCTACGGCGCGCCGGCAACGGGCGGACCCGCCCCGAAATGCGCCGTCAAACGACTGACCTCACGCCAGACTTTCTTTCCGGTTACGACTGTCTGCTTTCCGATGCACTATTACTTCTTTAGTGCATCCCTC
Source organism: Schistocerca piceifrons (assembly GCF_021461385.2). NCBI lineage: Eukaryota > Metazoa > Arthropoda > Insecta > Orthoptera > Acrididae > Schistocerca > Schistocerca piceifrons. Next base: position 123,541 of record NW_025728219.1, on the reverse strand, counting down.
GCTCCCTCACATTAACGATTAAACACAGACATTGCGTCGCTATGAAATACTATGAGTTCCATGACTTCTCCTTCTAAATCGAGTAACGTATCTATGGAAACGACAGTATTTTCCTTTGGGGTACGAGTATCTCGTTTACGATGCACTATTCCTTGTTTACTGCTTCCCTCGCTCCCTCACATTGACGAATTAACACACAAATTGGGTAGCTATGAAACACTATGGGTTCTATGACATCTCGTTCTAAATCTTGTAAAGTTTTTACGAAAACAACAGGATTTTCTTTTGGGATACGAGTTTCTCCCTACCGATGTACTATTCCTTTTTTACTGCATACCTCGCCCCCTCACACGACCGAATTAACACAGAAGTTGCGTCGCTATGGATTATTATGGGATCTACGACTTCTCCTCCTAAATCGAGTAACGTTTCTAAGGAAACCAAGGGATTTTCTTTTGGGATCCGAGTCTCTCCTTTCCGATGCACTATTCCTTCTTTACCGCATCCCTCGTTCCCTCACACTGGCAAATAAGCACAGAAATTGCGTCGCTAAGAAATACTATGGGTTCTTTGACTTCTCCTTCTAAATCGAGTAACGATTCTATGGAAACGACAGGTTCATTCTATGGGAAACGTGTATCTCCTTACCGATGCACTATTCCTTCTTTACTGCATCCCTCGCTCCCTCACATTGACGAATTAGCACAGAAATTGCTTCGCTATGAAGTACTATATGTTCTATGACTTCCCCTTCTAAATCGAGTAACGTTTCCATGGAAACGAAAGTATTTTCCTTTGGGATACGAGTATCTCGTTTCCGAAGCACTATTCCTTCTTTACAGCATCCCTTGCTTCCTCACAATGACGAATTAACAGAGAAATGGCGTCGCTATGATATACTATGGGCTATATCACTTCTCCTTCAAAATCGAGTAACGTTTCTATGGAAACGACAGGATTTTCTTTTGGGATACGAGAATCTCCTTTCCGATGCACTATTCCTTGTGTACTGCATCCCTCGCTCCCTCACATTGAAGAAGTAACTCTCAAATTGCGTCGCTATGAAATACTATGTGTTCTATGACCTCTCCTTCTAAATCGTGTAACGTTTCTATTGAAACGAAAGGATTTTCATGAGGGTTACGAGTATCTCCTTTCGGATGCACTATTCTGCCTTTACTGCATCCCTGGCTCCCTCACATTGACGAATTAACTCACAAATTCCGTCGCTATGATATTCTTTGTGTTCTGTGACATCTCCTTCTAAATCGATTAACGTTTCTATGAAAACGACAGGATTTTCTTTTGGGATACGGTTATCTCCTTTCCGATGCACTATTCCTTCTTACTGCACCCCTCGCTCCCTCACATTGACGAATTACCACAGAAATTGCGTCGCAATGAAATACTATGTGTTCTATGACATCTCTTTCTAAATCGAGTAACGTTTCAATTGAAACGACAGGATTTTCTTTTGGATACGAGTATCTCCTTTCCGATGCGCTAATCCTTCTTTACTGCATTTCTGGCTCCCTTACATTGCCAAATTAACTCAGATTTTGCGTAGCTATGAAATACTATGGGTTCTATGACTTCTCCTTCTAAATCGACTAACGTTTGTATGGAAACGACAGGATTTTCTTTTGGGATACGAGTATCTCCTTTCCTATGCACTATTCCTTCCTTACTGCTTCCCTCGCTCCCTCACATTGTCGAATTAACACAGAAATTGCGTCGCTATGGTATATTATGGGTTCTGTGACCTCTCCTTCTAAATCGAGTAACGTTTCTATGGAAACGACAGGAATTTCTTTCGGGTTACGACTGTCTGCTTTCCGATGCACTATTCCTTCTTTAGTGCATCCCTCGCTCCCTCACATTATCGATTAAACACAGAAATTGCGTCGCTATGAAATACTATGGTTTCCATGACTTCTCCTTCTAAATCGAGTAACGCTTCTATGGATACGACAGTATTCTCCTTTGGGATACGAGTATCTCCTTTCCGATGCACTATTCCTTGTTAACTGCTTCCCTCGCTCCCTCACATTGACGAATTAACACAGAAATTGGGTATCTATGAAACACTATGGGTTCTAAGACATCTCGTTCTAAATCTTGCAACGTTTCTACGAAAACCACAGGATTTTCCTTTGGGATGCGAGTATCTCCATATCGATGTACTATTCCTCTTTTACTGTATCCCTCGCCCCCTCACACGACCGAATTAACACAGAAATTGCGTCGCTATGGATTATTATGGATTCTGAGACCTCTCCATCGAAATTGGGTAACGATTCAATGGAAACGACAGGTTTTTCTTTTGGGAAACGTGTATCTCCTTTCCGATGCACTATTCCTTCTTTACTGCATCCCTCGCTCCCTCACATTGACGAAATAGCACAGAAATTGCGTCGGTATGAAGTACTATAGGTTATATGACTTCTCCTTCTAAATCGAGTAACGTTTCTATGGAAACGAAAGGATTTTCTTCTGGGATACGAGTATCTCCTTTCCAATGCACTATTCCTTCCTTACTGCAATCCTCGTTCCCTCACATTGACGAATAAGCACAGAAATTGCGTCGCTATGAGATACTGTAGGTTCAATGACTTCTCCTTCTAAATCGACTAACGTTTCTCTGCAAACGACAGGATTTTCTGTTGGGATACGAGTATCTCCTTTCGGATGCACTATTCCTTCTTTACAGCATCCCTTGCTTCCACACATTGACGAATTAACACTGAAATGGCGTCAGTATGATATACTATGGGTTATTTCACTTCTCCTTCAAAATCGAGTAACGTTTCTACGGAAACGACAGGATTTTCTTTTGGGATAAGAGTTTTTCCTTTCCGATGCACTATTCCTTAAGTACTGCATCCCTCGCTCCTTCACATTGACGAAGTAACTCACAAATTGCGTCGCTATGGAATACTATGGGTTCTATGACTTCTCCTTCTAAATCGTGTAACGTTTCTATTGAAAGGACAGGATTTTCTTTTGGGTTACGAGTATCTCCTTTCCGATGCACTATTCCTCCTTTACTGCATCCCTGGCTCAATCACATTGACGAATTAACACAGAAATTGCGTTGCTATGGAATACTTTGAGTTCTATGACTTCTCTTCCAATAACAAGTAACGTTTCTATGGAAACGACAGGAATTTCTTTTGGGATACGAGTATTTCCTTTCCGGTGCACTATTCCTTGTTTACTGCATCCCTCGCTCCTCACATTGACGAATTAAGACAGACATTTCGTCGCTAGGAAATACTATGGGTTCTATGACTTCTCCTTCTAAATCGAGAAACATTTCTATGGACACGAAAGGATTTTCTTTTGGGATACGATTATCTCCTTTCCGATGCACTATTCCTTCTTTACTGCACACCTCGCTCCCTCAAATTGACGAATTACCACAGAAATTGCGTCGCTATGAATTACTATGTGTTCTATGACATCTCCTTCCAAATCGAGTAACGTTTCAATTGAAACGACAGGATTTTCTTTTGGATACGAGTATCTCCTTTCCGATACGCTATTCGTTCTTTACTGCATTCCTGGCTCCCTCACATTGCCAAATTAACACAGAAATTGCGTCGCTATGAAATACTATGGTTTCCATGACATCTCCTTCCAACTCGAGTAACGTTTCTATGGAGACGACAGAATTTTCCTTTGGGATCCGACTATACCCTTTCCGATGCACTTTCCCTTCTTTACTGCATACCTGGCTGCCTCACATTGACGAATTAACACAGAAATTGCGTCGCTATGGAATGCTACGATTTCTATGTCTTCACTTTCTTAATCGAGTAACGTTTCTATGGAAAGACCAGAGGCTTTTCTTTTGCGATACGAGTATCTCCTTTCCGATGCACTATTCATCCTTTGCAGCACCCCTCGCTCGCTCACATTGACGAATTAACACAGAATTTCCGTCTCTATGAAATACTATGGTTTCTGTAAATTCTCCTTCTAAATCGAGTAACGTTTCTATGGAAACGACAGGATTTTCTTTTTGGATACGAATATCTCCTTTCCGATGCACAGTTCCTTTTTACTGTATCCCTGGCTCCCTCACATTGACGAATTACCACAGAAATTGCGTCGCTATGAAATACTAGGGCTTCTATGACTTGTCATTCTCAATCGAGTAGCGTTTCAATGGAAACGACAGGGTTTTCTTTTGGGATTCGACTATCTAATTTCCGATGCTTTTTTCCTTCTTTACTGCATCCTTCGCTCCCTCACATTGACGAATGAACACAGAAATTGCGTCGCAATGAAATATTATGGGTTCTATGTCATCTCCTTCTAAATTGAGTAATGTTTCTATGGAAACTACAAGAATTTCTTTTGGGATACGAGTATCTCCATTCCGATGAATTATTCCGTCTTTGCTGCATCCCTCGCTCCCTCACATTGACGAATTAACACAGAAATTGCGTCGCTATGAAATGCTATGGGTTCTACGACTTCTCTTTCTAAATCGAGTAACTTTTCTATGGATACGATAGGGTTTTCTTTTGGGATACAAGTATCTCCTTTCCGATGCACTATACCTTCTTTACTGCATCCCTTGCACCCTCACATTGACGAATTAACACTGAAATTACGTCGCTATGAAATACCATGTGATATATGACCTTTCCTTCTAATTCGAGTAACGTTTCAATGGAAACGACAGGATTTTATTTGGGATATGAGTATCTCCTTTAGAATGCACTATTCCTTCTTTACTGCACCCCTCGCTCCCTCTCATTGACGAACTACCACAGAAATTGCGTCGCTATGAAATACTTTGTGCTCTATGACATCTCCTTCTAAATCGAGTAACGTTTCAATTGAAACGACAGGATTTTCTTTTGGATACGAGTACCTCCTTTCCGATGCACTATTCCATCTTTACTGCATTCCTCGCTCCCTCACACTGACGGACTGAGACAGATTTTGCGTCGCTGTGAAATACTATGGGTTCAATGATATCTCCTTCCAACTCGAGTATCGTTTCTATGGAGATGACAGAATTTTCTTTTCGGATCCGACTATTCTCTTTCCCATGCACTATTCCTTCTGTACTGCATACCTGGCTCCCTCACATTGACGAATTAACAGAGAAATTACGTCGCTATGGAATACTACGGGTTCTATGGCTTCACATTCTAAATCCTGTAACGTATCTATGGAAACGACAGGATTCTCTTTTGGGATACGAGTATCTCCTTTCCGATGCACTATTCATTCTTTACTACATTCCTCGCTACCTCACATTGACGAATCAACACACAAATTGCGTCGCTATGATGTACTATGGGTTCTATGACTTCTCCTTCTTAATCGAGTAACGTTTAAATGGAAACGGCAGGATTTTCTTTTGGGATAAGAGTATCTCCTTTCTGATGCACTATTACCTCTTTACTGCATCCCTCGCTCACTCACATTGACGATATAACACAGAAATTACGTCGCTATGAAATACCATGGGTTCTATGACAACTCCTCCTAAATCGAGTCACGTTTCTCTGGAAACGACAGGATTTTCTCTGGGATATTAGTATCTCCTTTCCAATACACTATTCCTTCTTTACTGCATCCCTCTCACCCTCACATTGACCAATTACCACAGAAATTGCGTCGCTATGGAATACTATGGTTTCTGTGACTTCTCCTTCTAAATCGAGAAAAGTTTGAATTGAAACGACAGGATTTTCTTTTGGATACGAGTATCTCGTTTCCGATGCGCTATGCCTTCTTTACTGCATTTCTGGCTCCCTCACATTGCCAAATCAACGTAGATATTGCGTCGCTATGGAATACTATGGGTTCTATGACTTCTCCTTCTAAATCGAGTAACGTTTGTATGGAAACGACAGGTGTTTATTTTGGGAAACGAGTATCTCCTTTTCGATGCCCTATTCCTTCTTTACTGCATTCCTCGCTCCCTCACATTGACGAAATAAGACAGATTTTGCGTCGCTATGAAATACTATGGGTTCAATGACATCTCCTTCCAACTCGAGTAACGTTTCTGTGGAGTAGAGAGAATTTTCTTTTGGGATCCTACTATCCCCTTTCCGATGCACTATTCCTTCTTTACTGCATACCTGGCTCCCTCACATTGACGAATTAAAACAGAAATTACGTCGCTATGGAATACTACGGGTTCCATGGCTTCACATTCTAAATCGTGTAACGTTTCTATGGAAACGACAGGATTCTGTTTTGGGATACGAGTATCTCATTTCCGATGCGCTATTGATTATTTACTGCATTCCTCGCTATCTCACATTGACGAATTAACACACAAATTGCGTCGCTATGAAATACTATGGGTTCTTGGACTTGTCCTGCTAAATCGAGTACCTTTTCTATGGATACGACAGTGTATTCTTTTGGGATACGAGTATCTCCTTTCCGATGCACTATACCTTCTTTACTGCATCCCTTGCTTCCTCACATTGACGAATTAAGACTGAAATTACGTCGCTATGAAATACTATGTGATCTATGACCTATCCTTCTAAATCGAGTAACGTTCCAATGGAAACGACAGGATTTTCTTTTGGAATATGAGTATCTCCTTTCCAATGTACTATTCCTTCATTACTGGACCCCTTGCTCCCTCACATTGACGAATTAACACAGAAATTCCGTCTCTATGAAATACTTTGGTTTCTGTGACTTCTCCTTCTAAATCGAGTAACGTTTCGATGGAAACGACAGGATTGTCTTTTGGCAGACGAGGATCTCCATTCCTATGCACTATTCCTTCCTTACTGCATCCCTCGCTCCCTCACATTGACGAATTACCACAGAAAGTGCGTCTCTATGAAATACTATGTGTTCTATGACATCTCCTTCTAAATCGAGTAACGTTTCAATTGAAACGACAGGATTTTCTTTTGGGATACGAGTATCTCCTTTCCGATGCGCTATTCCTCCTTTACTGCATCTCTGGCTCCCTCACATTGCCAAATTAACACATATATTGCGTCGCTATGGGATACTGTTTGTTCTATGACTTCTCCTTCTAAATCGAGTAACGTTTCTATGGAAACGACAGGATTTTCTTTTTAGATACAAGTATCTCCTTTCCGATGCACTATTCCCTCTTTACTGCATCCCTCGCTCCTTCACATTGACGAATTAAGACAGATTTTTCGTCGCTATGAAATACTATGGGTTCTATGACATCTCCTTCCAACTCGAGTAACGTTTCTGTGGAGTAGAGAGAACTTTCTTTTGGGATCCGACTATCCCCTTTCCGATGCACTATTCCTTCATTACTGCATACCTGGCTCCCTCACATTGACGAATTAACACAGAAATTGCGTCGCTATGGAATACTACGTGTTCTATGGATTCAGCCTTCTAAATCGTCTAACGTTTCTACGGAAACGACAGGATTCTCTTTTAAGATACGAGTATGTCCTTTCCGATGCACTATTCCTTCTTTACTGCATCCTTCGTTTCCTCACATTGAGGAATTTACACAGAAATCGCGTCGCTATGATATACTATGGGTTCTAGGACTTCTCCTTCTAAATCGAGTAACGTTTCTATGGAAACGACAGGATTTTCATTTGGGATACGGGTATCCCCTTTCCCATGCACTATACCTTCTTTACTGCATCCCTCGCTTCCTCACAGTGACGAAATAACACAGAAAGTACGTCGCTATGAAGTAATATGTGTTTTATGACCTATCCTTCTAAATCGAGTAACGTTTCTATGGAAACGTCAGGATTTTCTTTTGGGATATGAGTGTCTCCTTTCCAAAGCACTATTCCTTCTTTACTGCACACCTCGCTCCCTCACATTGAAAAATTAACACAGAAATTGCGTCGCTATGACATACTATGGTTTCTGTGACTTCTCCTTCTAAATCGAATAACGTTTCTATGGAAGCGACAGGATTTTCTTTTGGGATACATCTCCTTCCGATGCACTATTCCTTGTTTGTTGCAAACCTCGCCCCCTCGCATTGAAGAATTAACACAGAAGTTGCGTCGCTATGAAATACTGCGGGTTCTATGACTTCTCCTTCTCAATCGAGTAACGTTTCTATGGTAACGACAGGATTTTTTTTGGGATACGAACATCTCCATTAAGATGTCCTATACCTTCTTTACTGCATCCCTCTCTCCCTCACATTGACGAATTAACACAGAAATTGCATCGCTATGAAATGCTATGGATTCTATGACTTCTCCTTCTAAATCGAGTACCGTCTCTATGGAAGCGACAGGATATTATTTTGGGATACGAGTATCTCCTTTCCGATGCATTATTCCTTCTTTACTGCATCCCTCGCTTCCTCACATTAACGAATGAACACAGATATTGCGTCGCTATGAAATACTATGGGTTCTATGACAACTCCTTCTAAATCGAGTAACGTTTCAATGAGAACGACAGGATTCTCTTTGGGATACGAGTATCTACTTTCCCAAAGCACTAATCCATCTTTACTGCATCCCTGGCTTCCTAACACTGACGAATTAACACAGAAATAGCGTCGCTATGGAATACTATGGGTCTATGACTTCTCCTTCTAAATCGAGTAACGTTTCTATGGAAACGAAAGGATTTTCTTTTGGGATACGAGTATCTACTTTCCGAAGCACTATACCATCTTTACTGCATCCCTCGCGCCCTCACATTGACGAATTAAGGCAGATTTTGCGTCGCTATGATTTTCTATGTGTTCTATGACTACTATGGGTCTATGACTTCTCCTTCTAAATCGAGTAACGTTTCTATGGAAACGAAAGGATTTTCTTTTTGGATACGAGTATCCCCTTTCCGATTCACTATTCCTTCTTTACAGCATACCTGTCTCTATCACATTGACGAATTATCACAGAAATTGCGTCGCTATGGAATACTACGGGTTCAATGGCTTCACCTTCTAAATCGTGTAACGTTTCTATGGAAACGACCAGATTTTCATTTGGGATATGAGTGTCTCCTTTCCAAAGCACTATTCCTTCTTTACAGCACCCCTCGCTCCCTCACATTGCCAAATTAACACAGATAATGCGTCGCTATGGAATACTATTTTTTCTCTGACTTCTCCTTCTAAATCGAGTAACGCTTCTATGGAAACGACAGGATTTTCTTTTTGGAATACGAGTATCTCCTTTCCGAAGCACTATTCCTTCTTTACTGCATCCCTTGCTCCTTCACATTGACGAATTAAGACAGATTCTGCGTCGCTATGAAATAATATGGGTTCTATGACATCTCCTTCCAACTCGAGTAACGTTTCTATGGAGACGACAGAATTTTCTTTCGGGATCCGACTATCCCCTTTCCGATGCACTATTCCTTCTTTACTGCATACCTGGCTCCCTCACTTTAACGAATTAACATAGAAATTGCGTCGCTATGGAATTCTACGGGTTCTATGGCTTCACCTTCTAAATCGTGTAACGTTTCTATGGAAACGACAGGATTCTCTTTTAAGATACGACTATCTCCTTTCCTATGCACTATTCCTTCTTTACTGCATCCCTCGCTTATTCACATTGACGAATTAACAAAGAAATTGTGTCGCTATGATATACTATGGGTTCTATGACTTCTCCTTCTAAATCGAGTAACGTTTATATGGAAACGACAGGATTTTCTTTTGGGATACGAGTATCTCCCTTCCCATGCACTATTCCTTCTTTACTGCATCCCTCGCTTCCTCACATTGACGAATTACCACAGAGATTGCGTCGCTATGAATTACTCTGTGTTCTATGACATCTCCTTCTAAATCGAGTAACGTTTCAATGGAAACGACAGGATTTTCTTTTGGGATACGAGTATCTCCTTTTCACTGCACTATTCCTTTTTTACTGCACACCTCGCTCCTTCACATTGACGACTTAAGACAGATTTCACGTTGGTATGAAATTCTATGGGTTCTATGACTTCTCCTTCTTAATCGAGTAACGTTTCTATGGAGACGACAGGATTTTCTTTTGGGATACGAGTATCTCCTCTCCGATGCACTATTCCTTCCTTACTGCATCCCTCGCTCCCTCACATAGACGAATTAACACAGAAATTGCATCGCTATGAAATACTATGTGTTCTTTGACTTCTCCTTCTAAGTCGAGTAACGTTTCAATTGAAACGACAGGATTTTGTTTTGCATACGAGTATCTCCTTTCCGATGCACTATACCTGCTTTACTACATCCCCCGATCCCTCACATTGACGAATTAACACAGAAAATGCGTCGCTATGAAATACTATGGGTTCTATCACATCTCCTTCCAACTCGAGTAACGTTTCTATGGAGACGACAGAATTTTCTTTTGAGATGCGACTATCCCCATTCCGATGCACTATTCCTTCTTCACTGCATACCTGGCTCCCTCACTTTGACGAATGAACACAGAAATTGCGTCGCTATGGAATACTACGAGTTCTATGCCTACACCTTCTAAATCGTGTAACGTTTCTATGGAAACGACAGGATTCGCTTTTAAGATACGAGTGTCTCCTTTCCGATGCACTATTCCTTCTTTACTGCATCCCTCGCTTCCTCACATTGACGAATTAACACAGAAATTGCGTCGCTATGATATACTATGGGTTCTATGTCTTCTCATTCTAAATCGAGTAACGTTTCAATAGAAACGACAGGATTTTCTTTTGGGATACGATTATCTCCTTTCCGACGCACTATTCCTTGTTTACTGCATTCCTCGCCACCTCACATTGACGAATTCACTCAGAAATTGAGTCGCTATGGGATACTGTGGGTTCTATGACTTCTCCTTCTCAATCGAGTAACGTTACTATGGTAACGACAGGATTTTCCATTGGGATACGACCATCTCCTTTCCGATGCACTATTCCTTCTGTACTGCATCCCTCGCACCCTCACACTGACGAAGTAACTCACAAATTGCGTCGCTATGAAATACTATGGGTTCAATGACTTCTTCTAAATCGAGTAACGTTTCTATTGAAGCAACAGGATTTTCCATTTGGTGAAGAGTATGTCCTTTCCGATGCACTATTCCTTCTTTACTGCATCCCTGGCTCCCTCACATTGACGAATTAACACAGAAATTGCGTCGCTATGGAATACTATGGGTTATAAGACGTCTCCATCTAAATCAAGTAACGTTTCTATGGAAACGACAGGACTTTCTTTTGGGATACGAGTATCTCCTTTCCGATGCACTATTCCTTCTTTACTTTATCCCTCGTTCCCTCATATTGACGAATTAACACAGAAATTGCGTGCTATGAAATACTATGGGTTCTATGACCTCTCCTTCTAAATCGAGTAACGTTTCTAAAGACACGACAGTATTTTTGTAGGGATACGATTATCTCTTTTCCGATGCACTATTTCTTCACTACTGCATCCCTCGCTCCCTCACATTGATGAATTACCACAGAAATTGCGTCGCTATGGAATGCTATGTGTTCTATGACTTCTCCTAATAAATCACGTAACGTAATTATTGAAATGATAGGATTTTCTTTTGGGATACCAGTATCTCCTTTCCAATGCACTATTCCTTTTTTGCTGCATCCCTCGCTCCCTCATACTGACGAATTAACACAGAAATTGCGTCGCTATGAAATGCTATGGGTTCTATGAGCTTCTAAATCGAGTAATGTTTCTATGGAGACGACTGGATTTTCTCTTGGGATACGAGTATCTCCTTTCCAATGCACTATTCCTTCTTTACTGCATCCCTCGCTCCCTCACATTGAAGATTCAACACCGAAATTACGTCGCTATGGAATACTATGGCTTCTATGGCTTCTCCTTCTAAATCGAGTAACGAATCTATGGAAACGACAGGATTTTTCTTTGGGATACGAGTATCTCCTTTCTGATGCACTATTCCTTCTTTACATTATCCCTCGCTCACTCACATTGTCGAATTAACACAGAAATGGCGTCGCTATGAAACACTATGTGTTCTTTGACTTCTCCTTCTAAGTCGAGTAATGTTTCAATTAAAACGACAGAATTTTCTTTTGGATACGAGTATCTCCTTTCCGATGCACTATTCCTTCTTTACTGCATCTCTGGCTCCCTCACATTGAAGATTCAACAACGAAATTACGTCGCTATGGAATACTACGGGTTCTATGGCTTCTCCTTCTGAATCGAGTAACGTTTCTATGAAAACGACAGTATTTTCTTTTGGGATACGACTATCTCCTTTCCTATGCACTATTCCTTCTTTACTGCATCCCTCGCTTCCTCACATTGACGAATTAACACAGAAATTGCGTCGCTATGATATACTATGGGTTCTATGACTTCTACTTCTAAATCGAGTAACGTTTCTATAGAAACGACAGGTTTTCCATTTGGGACACGAGTATCTATTTTCCGATGCACTATTCCTTCTTTACTGCATCCCTCGCTCCCTCACATTGACGATTAAGCACAGAAATTACGTCGCTATGAAATACTACGTGTTCTAAGACATCTCCTTCTAAATCGAGTAACGTTTCTATGGAAACAACAGGATTTTCTTTTGGGATACGAGTATCTCCTTTCCACTGCACTATTCCTTCTTTACTGCACACCTCGCTCCTTCACATTGACGAATTAAGACAGATTTCGCGTCGGTATTAAATTCTATGTGTTCTATGGCTTCTCCTTCTTAATCGAGTAACGTTTCTATGGAAACGACAGGATTTTCTTTTGGGGTACGAGTATCTCCGTTCCGAAGCACTATTCCTTCTTTACTGCATCCCTCGCTCAATCACATTAACGAATTAACACAGATATTATGTCGCTATGAAATACTATCGGTTCTATAACTACTCCATCTAAATAGAGTAACGTTTCTATGGAAACGACAGGATTTTCTTTTGGGATACGACTATCTAATTTCCGATGCTCTATTCGTTCTTTACTGCAACCCTGGCTCCCTCACATTGACGAATTAACACAGAAATTGGGTCGCTATGGAATACTGTAGGTTCTATGACTTCTCCTACTAAATCACGTAACGTATCTATGGAAATGATAGGATTTTCTTTTGGGATACGAGCATCTCCTTTCCGATGCACTATTCCTTCTTTGCTGCATCCCTCGCTAAATCACACTGACGAATTGACACAGAAATTTCGTCGCTATGAATTGCTATGGGTTCTATGACTTCTCCTTCTAAATCGAGTGACGTTTCTATGGAAACGACAGAATTTTCTTTTGGGATACATCGCCTTTCCGATGCACTATTCCTTGCTTACTGCATCCCTCGCCCCCTCACATTGACGAATTAACACAGAAATTGCGTCGCTATGAGATACTATGGGTTCTATGATTTCTCCTTCTGAGTCGAGTTACGTTTCTATGGTAACGACAGAATTTTCCATTGGAATACGACCATCTCCTTTCCGATGCACTATTCCTTCATTACTGCATCCCTCGCTCCCTCAGATAGACGAATTATCACAGAAATTGCGTCGCTATGAAATACTATGTTTTCTTTGACTTCTCCTTCTAAATCGAGTCCTCACATTGACGAATTAACACAGAAAATGCGTCGCTATGAAATACTATGTGTTCTATGACTTCAACTTCTAAACCAAGTAATGTTTCTATAGAAACGACGTGATTTTCGTTTGGGATACGACTATCTCCTTTCCGATGCACTATTCCTTCTCTACTGCGTTCCTAGCACCCTCACATTGACGATTTAAGACAGAAATTGCGTCGCTATGGAATACTATGGTTTCTTTGATTCTCCTACTAATCGTGTAACATTTCTATGGAAATGATAGGATTACCTTTTGGGATACGAGTATCTCCTTTCCGATGCACTATTCCTTCTTTGCTGCATCCCTCGCTCCCTCACATTGACGAATTAAGACAGAATTTGCGTCGCTATGAAATACTATGGGTTCTATGACTTCTCCTTCTAAATCGAGTAACGTTTCTATGGAAACGACAGGATTTTCTTTTGGGATACGAGTATCTTATTTCCGATGCACTATTCCTTCTTTACTACATCCCTCGCTCCCTCACATTGACGAATTAACACATAAAATGCGTCGCTATGAAATACTATGGGTTCTATGACTTCTCCATCTAAATCGTGTAATGTTTCTATGCAAACGACGGGGATTTTCTTTTGGGATGCGACTGTCTACTTTCCGATGCACTATTCCTTCTTTGCTGCATCCCTCGCTCCCTCACACTGACGAATTAGCACAGAAATTGCGTCGCTATGATATGCTATGGGTTCTATCACTTCTCCTTCTAAATCGAGTTTCGTTTCTATGGAGACGACAGGACTTTCTTTTGGGATACGAGTATTTCCTTTCCAATGCACTATTCCTTGTTTACTGCATCCCTCGCTCCCTCACATTGACGAATTAAGACAGATTTTGCGTCGGTATGAAATACTATGGGTTCTATGGCTTCTCCTTCTTAATCGAGTAACGAATCTATGGAAACGACAGGATTTTCTTTTGGGATACGAGTATCTCCTTTCTGATGCACTATTCCAACTTTACTGCATTCCTCGCTCCCTCACATTGACGAATTAACACAGAAATTGCGTCGCTATGAAATACTATTGGTTCTATGACTTCTCCTCTTATATCGAGTAACGTTTCTATGGAAACGACAGGATTTTCTTTTGGGATACGAGTTTCTCCTTTCCAATGCACTATTCCTTCTTTACTGCACCCCTCGCACCCTCACATTGACGAATTAACACAGAAATTGCGTAGCTACGAAATACTATGGATTCTGTGACTTCACCTTCTAAATCGAGTAACGTTTCTAAGGAAACGACAGTTTTTTCTTTAGGGATACATCTCCTTTCCGATGCACTATTCCTTGTTTACTGCATCCCTCGCCCCCTCACATTGACGAATTCACTCAGAAATTGAGTCGCTATGGGATACTATGGGTTCTATGACTTCTCCTTCTCAATCGAGTAACGTTTCTATGGTAACGACAGGATTTTCTATTGGGATGCGACCATCTCCTTTCCGATGCACTATTCGTTCTGTACTGCATCCCTCGCACCCTCACACTGACGAAGTAACTCACAAATTGCGTCGCTATGAAATACTATGGGTTCAATGACTTCTTCTAAATCGAGTAACGTTTCTATTGAAACAACAGGATTTCCTTCTTTACTGCATCCCTGGCTCCCTCACATTGACGAATTAACACAGAAATTGCGTCGCTATGGAATGCTATGGGTTCTTTGACTTCTCCTACTAAATCACGTACCGTATTTATGGAAATGATAGGATTTTCTTTTGGTATACGAGTATCTCCTTTCCGATGCACTATTCCTTCTTTTTGCATCCCTCGCTCCCTCACACTGACGAATTAACACAGAAATTGCGTCGCTATGAAATACTATCGGTTATACGACTTCTCCTTCTAAATCGAGTAACGTTTCTATGGAAACGACAGGATTTTCTTTTGGGATACGAGTATCTCCTTTGCGATGCACTATTCAATCTTTACTACATCCCTCGTTCCCTCACGTTGACGTATTAACACAGAAAATGCGTCGCTATGAAATACTATGAGTTCTATGACTTCTCCATCTAAATCGAGTAACGTTTCTATGGAAACGACAGGATTTTTGTTTGGGATACGACTAACTCCTTTCCTATGCACTATTCCTTCTTTACATCATCCATCGCTCCCTCACATTGACGAATTAACACTGAAATTGCGTCGCTCTAAAATAACATTTGTTCTATGACTTCTCCTTCTAAATCGAGAAACGTTTCTATGTAAGCAACTGAATTTTCTTTTGGGAGGCGAGTATCTCGTTTCCAGTGCACTTTTCCCTCTTTACTGCATCCCTCGCTCCCTCACATTGACGAAATAACACAGAAATTGCGTCGCTATGGAATACTATTGGTTCTATGACTTCTCCTTCTAAATCGGGTAACGTTTCTATGGAAACGACAGGATTGTCTTTTCAGAGGTGAGTATCTCCTTTCTGATGCACTATACCTTCTTTACTTTATCCCCCGCTCCCACATATTGACGAATTATCAGAGAATTTGCGTAGCTATGATAGCCTACGGTTTCAATGACTTCTCCTTCTAAATCGAGAAACGTTCCAATGGAAACGACAGGATTTTCTTTTGGTATACGATTACCTTCTTCCCGATGCACTATTCCTTCCTCACTGCATTCCTCGCTTACTCAGTTTGACGAATTAACACAGAAAATGCTCTAAATTACTAACTGTTCTATAACTTCTCCTTCTAAATCCTGTAACGTTTCTATGGAAACAACAAGATTATCTTTTGGGACGCGAGTATCTCCTTTCCGTTGGACTATTCTTTCTTTACTGCATCCCTCGCTCCCTCACATTGACGAATTAACACAGAAATGGTGTCGCTATGAAATAATATGTGGTCCATGACTTCTCCTTCAAAATCGAGTAACGTTTCTATGGAAACGACATCATTTTCTTTTGGGATACGAGTATCTCCTTTCCGATGCACTATTCCTTCCTTACAGCATCCCTCGCTCCCTCACATTGACGAATTAACACAGAAATTGCGTCGCTATGGAATACTATTGGTTCTATGACTTCTCCTTCTTAATCGAGTACTGTTTCAATGGAAACGACAGGATTTTCTTTTGAGAGGCGAATATCTCCTTTCCGATGCACTATTACTTCTTTACTGCATCTCTCGCTCCCTCACATTGACGAATTAACAAAGAAATTGCGACGCAATGAAATACTGTAGGTTCTATGACTTCTCCTTCTAATTCGAGGAACGTTTCTATGGAAACGACAGGATTTCTTTTGAGAGGCGAGTATCTCCTTTCCGTTGGACTATTCCTTCCTTTCTGCATCCCTCGCTCCCTCACATTGACGAATTAACGCACGCATTGGGTCGCTATGAAATACTATGTGTTCTATGACTTCACCTTCTTAATCGAGTACTGTTTCAATGGAAACCACAGGATTTTCTTTTGAGAGGCGAATATCTCCTTTCCGATGCACTATTCCTTCTTTACTGCATCTCTCGCTCAATTACATTGACGAATTAACTCACGAATTGCGTCGCTACGAAATACTGTGTGTTCTATGACTGTGCACTATTCCTTCTTTAATGCAGCCCTCGCTCCCTCACATTGACGAATTAACACAGAAATTGTGTCGCTATGACATACTATTGTTTCTATGACTTCTCCTTCTAAATCGAGTAACGTTTCTATCGAACCGACTGGATTTTCTTTTTGGAGGCGAGTATCTCCTTTCCGGTGCGCCATTCCTCCTTTACTGCATCCCTCGCTCCATCACATTGACGAATCAATACAGAAATTGCGACGATATGGAATATTATGGGTTCTATGACTTCTCCTACTAAATCGAGTAACGTATCTATGGAAACGACAGCATTTTCTTTTGAGAGGCGAGTATCTCCTTTCCTATGCACTATTCCTTCTTTACTGGATCCTCCACTCCCTCACTATGACGAACTAACACAGAAATTGCGTCGCTCTAAAATAAAATGTATTCTATGACTTCTCCTTCTAAATCGAGTAACGTTTCTACGGAAACGACCGGTTTTCTTTTGGGAGGCGATTATCTCCTTTCCAATGCACTATTCCTTCTTCACTGCATCCCTCGCTCCCTCACATTGACGAATTAAAAGAGAAATTGCGTCGCTCTAAAATACCAAGTGTTCTATGACTTCTCCTTCGAAATCGAGTACGTTTGTATGGAAACGACAGGATTTTCTTTTGGGAGGCGGGTATCTCCTTTCTGATGCACTATACCTTGTTTACTGCTTCCCACGCTCCTCACATAGACGAATTAACACAGAAATGTCTTCGCTATGAGATACAATGGGCCTAAGACGTCTCTTTTTAAATCGAGTAACGTTTCTATGGAAACGACAGGATTTTCCTTTGGGAGGTGAGTATCTCCTTTCTGATACACTATTCCTTCTTTACTGCATCCCTCGCTCCCTCACATTGACGAATTAACACAGAAATTGCGTCGCTATGAAATACTATGTGTTACATGCCTTCTTCTTCTAAATCGAGTAACGTTTCTATGGAAACGACTGGATTTTCTTTTGGGATACGAGTATCTCCTTTCCGATGCACTATTCCTTCTTTACTGCATCCCTCGCTCCCTCACATTGACGAATTAACACACGAATTGCATCGCTATTGAATACTATGTGTTCTATGACTTCACCTTCTTAATCGAGTACTGTTTCAATGGAAAAGAGAGGATTTTCTTTTGAGAGGCGAATATCTCCTTTCCGATGCACTATTCCTTCTTTACTGCATCTCTCGCTCCCTCACATTGACGAATTAACACACGAATTGCGTCGCTATGAAATACTATGTGTTCCATGACTATGCTCTAATCCTTCTTTAATGCATCCCTCGCTCCCTCACATTGACGAATTAACACAGAAATTGCGTCGCTATGAAATACTATTGGTTCTATGACTTCTCCTACTAAATCGAATAACGTTTCTATCGAACCTACTGGATTTTCTTTTGGGAGGCGAGTATCTCCTTTCCGGTGCACTATTCCTTCTTTACATCATTCTTCGCTCCCTCACATTGACGAATTAACACAGAAATTGCGTTGCTATGAAATACTATGTGTTCTATGACTTCTCCTTCAAAATCGAGTAACGTTTCTATGGAAACGACAGGATTTTCTATTGAGAGGCGAGTATCTCCTTTCTGATACACTATTCCTTCTTTACTGCATCCCTCGCTCCCTCACATTGACGAATTAACACAGAAATTGCGTCGCTATGAAATACTATGTGTTACATGCCTTCTTCTTCTAAATCGAGTAACGTTTCTATGGAAACGACTGGATTTTCTTTTGGGATACGAGTATCTCCTTTCCGATGCACTATTCCTTCTTTACTGCATCCCTCGCTCCCTCACATTGACGAATTAACACACGAATTGCGTCGCTATTGAATACTATGTGTTCTATGACTTCACCTTCTTAATCGAGTACTGTTTCAATGGAAACGACAGGATTTTCTTTTGAGAGGCGAATATCTCCTTTCCGATGCACTATTACTTCTTTACTGCATCTCTCGTTCCCTCACATTGACGAATTAACACACGAATTGCGTCGCTATGAAATACTATGTGTTCTATGACTATGCTCTAATCCTTCTTTAATGCATCCCTCGCTCCCTCACATTGACGAATTAACACAGAAATTGCGTCGCTATGAAATACTATTAGTTCTATGACTTCTCCTACTAAATCGAATAAAGTTTCTATCGAACCTACTGGATTTTCTTTTGGGAGGCGAGTATCTCCTTTCCGATGCACTATTCCTCCTTTACTGCATACTTCGCTTCCCTCACATTGACGAATTAATACAGAAATTGCGACGATATGGAATATTATGGGTTCTATGGCTTCTCCTTCTAAATCGAGTAACGTATCTATGGAAAAGACAGCATATTCTTTTGAGAGGCGAGTATCTCCTTTCCTATGCACTATTCCTTCTTTACATCATTCATCGCTCCCTCACATTGACGAATTAACACAGAAATTGCGTTGCTATGAAATACTATGTGTTCTATGACTTCTCCTTCTAAATCGAGTAACGTTTCTATGGAAACGACAGGATTTTCTATTGAGAGGCGAGTATCTCCTTTCCTATGCCCTATTCATTCTTTCCTTCATTCCTCGCTCCCTCACATTGACGAATTAACACAGTAATTGCGTTGCTATGAAATACTATGAGTTCTATGACTTCTCATTCTAAATCGAGTAACTTTTCAATGGAAACGACAGGATTTTCTTTTGGGATACGAGTATCTCCTTTCCGATGCACTATTCCTTATTTACTGCATCGCTCGCTTACTCAGTTTGACGTATTAACACAGAAATTGCGTCGCTATAAAATACTGTGGGTTCCACTCATTGTCCTTCCTAGTCGAGTAACGTTTCTATGAAAATGAAAGGACTTCATTTTGGGAGTCTAGTTTATCGTTTCCGATGCACTATTCCTTCTTTACTGGAGCCTCCACTCCCACACTATGACGAAATAACACTAAAATTGCGCGCTCTAAAATACCATGTGTTCTATGACTTCTCCTTCTAAATCGAGTAACGTTTCTATGAAAACGACCGGTTTTCTTTTGGGAGGCGAGTATCTCCTTTCCAATGCACTATTCCTTCTTCACTGCATCCCTCGCTCCCTCACATTGACGAATTACAACACAAATTGCGTCGCTCTACAATACCAAGTGTTCTATGACTTCTCCTTCTAAATCAAGTACGTTTCAATGGAAACGACAGGATTTTCTTTTGGGGGGCGTGTTTTCCTTTCCGATGCACTATTCCTTCTTTACTGTTTCCCTCGCTCCCTCACATTGACGAATTAACACAGAAATGTCGTCGCTGTGAAATGCTATGGGCCCCATGACGTCTCCTTCTAAATCGAGCAACGTTTCTATGGGAACGACAGGATTTTCCTTTGGGAGGTGAGTATCTCCTTTCCGATACACTATTCCTTCTTCACTGCATCCCTGGCTCCGTCACATTGACGAATTAACACAGAAATTGCGTCGCAATGAAATACTATGGGTTCTAAGACTTCTCCTTCTAAATCGAGTAACGTTCCAATGAAAACGACAGGATTTTCTTTTGGGATACGATTACCTTCTTCCCGATGCACTATTCCTTCTCTACTGCATCCCTCGCTTACTCAGATTGACGAATTAACACAGAAATTGCATCGCTATGAGATACTATGTGTTCCACGGATTATCCTTCCCTGTCGAGTAACGTTCCTATGAAAATGAAAGGATTACCTTTTGGGAGTCGAGTATATCTTTTCCGATGCACTATTAGTTGTGTACTGGAGCCCCAGCTCCCTAAATTTGACGAATTAACACTGAAATTGTATCGCTATGATTTGCTATGGGTTCTATGACTCCAAATTCTAAATCGAGTTACGTTTCCGCGGAAACGCCCGGATGTTGTTTTGGGACGCAAGTATCACCTCTCCGATGCACTATTCCTTCTTTTCTGCATCCCTCGCTTCCTCTCACTGACGAATTAACACAGAAATTGCGTAGCTCTAAAATAGTATGTGTTCTATGACTCCTCCGTCTAAATCGAGTAACGTTTCTATGGAAAGGTCGGGATTTTCTTTTGGGAGGTGAGTATCTCCTTTCCGATGCACTATTCCCTCTTTACTGCATCCCTCGCACCCTCTCATTGACGAATTAACACAGAAATTGCGTCGCTGTGTAATACTATGGGTTCTATGACTTCGTCTTCAAAATCGAGTAACGTTTCTATGGAACGACGGGATTTCCTTTTGGGAGGCGAGTATCTCCTTTCCGATGCACTATTCCTTCTTACTGCATCCCTCACTCCCTCACATTGACGAATTAATACTGAAATTGAGTCGCTATGAAATACTATGGGCTCTATGACTTCTCGATCTAAATCGACTAACCTTTCTATAGAAACGACAGAATTTTCTTTTCGGATTTGAGTATCTTCTTTCCGATGCACTATTCCCTCTTTTTTGCAATCGTCGCTCCCTCACATTGACGAATTAACACAGAAATTGAGTCGCTATGAAATACTGTGTGTTCTATGACTTCATCTTCTAAATCGAGTGACGTTTCTATGGAAACGACAGGATTTCCTTTTGGGAGGCGAGTATCTCCTTTCCGATGCAGTATTCCTCCTTTACTGCATCCCCCGCTCCCTCACATTGACGAATTAACACAGAAATTGCGTCGCTTTGAAATACTAGGTGTTCTATGACTTCTCCCTCTAAATCGAGTAACATTTCTATGGATCCTACAGGATTTTCTTTTGGGGTGGCGAGTATCTCCTTTCCGATGCACTATTCCTTCTTTACTGCATCCCTCGCTCCCTCTCATTGACGAATTAACACAGAAATTGCGTCGCTATGAAATACTATGGGTTCTATGACTTCTCCTCCTAAATCGAGTAACGTTTCTATGGAAACGACAGGATTTTCTTTTGGGAGGCGAGTATCTCCTTTCCGATGCACTATTTCTTCTTCTTTGCATCCCTCGCCCCCTCACATTGACGAATTAACACAGAGATTGCGTGGCTACGAAATACTATGGGTTCTACGACTTCTCCTTCTAAATCGAGTAACGTTTCTATGGCGACGACAGGTTTTCCGTTTGGGAGGTGGGTATCTCCTTTTGCGATGCACTATTCCTTCTATACTGCATCCCTCACTCCCTCACTTTGTCGAATTAATACTGAAATTGCGTCTCTGTGAAATACTATGGGTTGTATACATTCTCCTTCTAAATCGAGTAACGTTTCTATGGAAACGACACGATTATCATTTGGGAGGCGAGTATCTCCTTTCCGATGCACTATTCCTTCTTTATAGCATCATTCGCTCCCTCAGTTTGACGAATTAACACAGAAATTGCGTCGCTATGAAATACTATGTGTCCTATGACTTCTCCTTCTAAAACGAGTATCGTTTCTATGGAAAAGACAGGATTATCTTTTGAGCGGCTTGTATCCCCTTTCCGGTGCACTATTCCTTCTTTAATGCATACTACGCTCCCTCACATGGACGACCTAACTCGGAAATTGCGTCGCTACTGAATACTATGGGATCTATGTCTTCTCTTTCTTAATCGAGTAACGTTTCTATGGAAACGACAGGATTTTCTTTTGAGAGGCGAGTATCTTTCCTCCGATGCACTATTCCATCTTAGTGCATCCCTCGCTGCCTCACATTGACGAATTAACACTGAAATTGAGTCGCTACGAAATACTATGTGTTCTATGACTTCTCCATCTAAATCGAGTAACGTTTCTATGGAAACGATAGAATTTTCTATTGGGAGGCGAGTATCTCCTTTCCGATGCACTGTTCCTTCTTTACTGCATCCCTCCCTCCCTCACATTGACGAATTAACACTTAAATGGCATCGCTATTAAATACTATTTTTTCTATGACTCCTCCTTCTAAATCGAGTAACGTTTCTATGGAATCTACAAGATTTTCTTTTGGGAGGCGAATATCTCTTTTGCGATGCACTATTCCTACTTATACTGCATCCCTCGCCCCTCACTTTGTCGAAAATAAACTGAAATTGCGTCGCTGTGAAATACTATGGGTTATTTAACTTCTCCTTCTAAATCGAATAACGTTTCTATGGAAACGACAGGATTTTCTATTGGGAGGAGAGTATTTCCTTTCCGATGCACTACTCCTTCTTTACCTAATCCCTCCCTCCCTCACATTGTCGAATTAACACAGAAATTGCGTCGCTATGAAATACTATGGGTTCCATGCCTTCTCCTACTATTTCGAGTAACGTTTCTATGGAAACGACAGGATTTTCTTTTGGGAGGTGGGTATCTTCTTTGCGACGCACTATTCCATCTTTACTGCATCCCTCGTTCCCTCACTTTGTCGAATTAAAACTGAAATTGCGTCGCTATGAAATCCAATGGGTTTAAGACTTCTCCTTCTAAATCGAGTAACGTTTCTGTGGAAACGACATGATTTTCTTTAATGCGGTGAATATCTCCTTTCCCATGCACTGTTCCTTCTTTACTGCATCCCTCGCTCCCTCAAATTGAGTAATTAACACTGAGATTGAGTCGCTATAAAATACAGTGAGTTCAATGACTTTTCCTTCTAAATCGAGAAACGTTTCTATGGAATCGACAGGATTTCCTTTTGGGAGGCGAGTATCTCCTTTCCGACGCACTATTCCTTCTTTAATGCATCCCTCGCTCCCTCACATTTACGAATTAACACAGAAATTGCGTCGCTATTGAATACTATGGGTTCTATGACTTCTCCATCTAAATCGAGTAACGTTTCTATGGAAACGACAGGATTTTCTTTTGGGAGGTGAGTATCTTCTTTGCGATGCACTATTCCTTCTTTACTGCATCCCTCGCTCCAGCACATTGTCAAATTAACACAAAAAGTGCGTCGCTATGGAATACTATGGTTCTATGATATCTCCTTCTAAATCGAGTAACGTTTCTATGAAAACGACAGGATTTTCTTTTGAGATGCGAGTATCTCCATTCCGATGCGCAATTCCTCCTTTACTGCTTCACTCGGTCCCTCACTTTGTCGAATACAAACTGAAATTGCGTCGCTATGAAATACTATGGGTTATATGACTTCTCCTTCTACATCGAGCAACGTTTCTATGGAAACGACAGGATTTTCTTTTGGGAGGCGAGTATCTCCTTTCCAATGCACTATTCCTCCTTTTTTGCAACCTTAGCTCCCTCACATTGACGAATAAACACATAAATTGCGTCGCTATAAAATACTATGGTTTCTATGACTTCTGCTTCTAAATCGAGTAACGTTTCTATGGAAACGACAGGATTTCCTTTTGGGAGGCGAGTATCTCCTTTGCGGGGCACTATTCCTTCTATACTGCATCCCTCGCTCCCTCACATTGACGAATTATCACAGAAATTGCTTCTCTATGGAATACTATGAGTTCTATGATTTCTCCTTCCAAATCGAGTAACGTTTCTATGGAAACGACAGGATTTTCTTTTGAAATGCGAGTATCTCCGTTCCGATGCCTTATTCGTTCCTTACATCATCCCTCGTTCCGTCACATTGACGAATTAACACAGAGATTGCGTCTCTATGAAATACTATTCGTTCTATTACTCCACCTTCTAATTCGAGTAACGTTTTTCTGGAAACGACTGGATTTTCCTTTGGGGGGCGAGTATATCCTGTACGATGCACAATTCCTTCTTTACTGCTTCCCTAGGTCCCTCACTTTGTCGAATTAAAACTGAAATTCCGTCGCTATTAAATACTGTGGGTTCTATGACTTCTCCTTCTTAATCGAGTAACGTTTCTGTTAAAACGACAGGATTTTCTTTTGTGAGGCGAGTATCTCATATGCGATGCACTATTCCTCATTTACTGCATCCCTCGCTCCCTCACTTTGTCGAATTAAACCTGAAATTGCGTCGCTATGAAATACTATGGGTTCTATGACTTCTCCTTCTAAATCGAGTAACTTTTCTATGGAAACGGCAGGTTTTCCTTTTGGGAGGCGAGTATCTCCTTTCTGATGCTCTATTCCTTTTTACTGCATCCCTCGCTCCCTCACTTTGTCTAATTAAAACTGAAATTGCATCGCTATGAAATACTATGGGTTCTACGACTTCTCCTTCTAAACGAGTAACGTTTCTATGGAAACCACAACATTTTCTTTTGGGAGGCGAGTATCTCCTTTCCCATGCACTATTCCTTCTTTACTGCATCCCTCGCTCCCCCTCATTGACGAATTAACACAAAAATTGCGTCGCTATGAAATACTATGGGATCTATGACATCTCCTCCTAAATCGAGTAACGATGCTATGAAAACGACAGGATTTTCTTTTGGGAGGCGAGTTTCTCCTTTGCGATGTGCTATTCCTCCTTTACTGCATCCCTCGCTCCCTCACTTGGTCGAATTGAAACTGAAATTGCGTCGCTATGAAGTACTACGGTTTCTAAAACTTCTCCTTCCAAATCCAGTAACGTTTCTATGGAAACGACAGGATTTGATTTTGGGATGCGATTATCTCCCTTTCGATGCACTATTCCTTCTTTACTGCACCCCTCGCTCCCGCACATTGACGAATTAACACTGAAATTGTGTTGCTATGAAATACTATGGGTTCTATGACTTCTCCTTCTAAATCGAATGTCGTTTCTATGGAAACAACAGGATATTCTTTTGGGAGGCGAGTATCTCCTTTCCCATGCACTATTCCTTCTTTACTGCATCCCTTGCTCCCTCACATTGACGAATTAACACAGAAATTGCGTCACTATGTAATACAATGGGTTCAATGACTTCTCCCTCTAATTCGAGTAACGTTTCTATGGTATCCACATGATTTTCTTTAGGGAGGCGAGTATCTCCCTTCCGATGCACTATTCCTTCTTTACTGCATCTCTCGCTCCCTAACATTGACGAATTAACACAGAAATTGCGTCGCTATGATATACTATTCGTTCTATGACTTCTCCTTCTAATTCGAGTAACGTTTCTCTGGAAACGACAGGATTTTCTTTTGGGAGGCGAGTATATCCTTTACGATGCACTATTCCTTCTTTACTGCATCCCTCGCTACCGCACATTGACGGTTTAACACTGAAATTGAGTTGCTATGAAATACTATGGGTTCTATGACTTCCCGTTCTAAATCGAATGTCGTTTCTATGGAAACAACAGGATATTCTTTTAGGAGGTAAGTATCACGTTTCCGATGCACTATTCATTCTTTTTTGCATCCCTCGCTCCCTCACACTGACGAATTAACACAGAAATTGCGTCGCTATGAAATGCTATGGATTCTATGTGTTCTCCTTCGAAATCGAGTAACGTTTCTGTGGAAACAACAGGATTTCCTTTTGGGAGGCGAGTATCTGCTTTGCGATGCACTATTCCTTCTATACTGCATCCCTCACTCCCTCCCTTTGTCGAACTAAATTTAAAATTGTGTCGCTGTGAAATACTATGGCTTATATATCTTCTCCTTTTAAATCGAGTAACGTTTCTATGGAAACGATAGGATTTTCTTTTGGGATGCGAGTAACTCCTTTCCGATGCAATATTCCTACTTTACTGCATCCCTCGTTCCCTCACTTTGACGAATTAACACAGATATTGCGTCGCTAAGAAATGCTATGGACTCTATGTGTTCTCCTACTAAATCGAGTAACGTTTAAATGTTATCGACAGGATTTTCTTTTGGGAGGCGAGTATCTCCTATGAGATGCACTATTCCTTCTTGACTGCATACCTCGCTCCATCGCTTTCTCGAATTAAAACTGAAAGTGCATCGCTATGAAATCCTATGGGTTTTATGACATCTCCTTCTAAATCGAGTAACATTTCTATGGGAACGACCAGATTTTCTTTAGGGAGGCGAGTATCTCCTTTCCGATGCACTATTCCTTCTTTACTGCATCCCTCGCTCCCTCACATTGACGAATTAACACAGAAATTTTGTCGCTATGGAATATGATGAGTTCTATGGCTTCTCCATCTAATTCGAGTGACGTTTCTATGAAAACGAGAGGATTTTCTTTCGAGATGCGAGTTTTTCCTTTCCGATTCACTATTCCTTCTTTACTTCATCCCTTGTTCCCTCACATTGACGAATTAACACAGAAATTGCGTCGCTATGGAATACAATGGGTTCTATAACTTCACCTTCAAAATAGAGTAACGTTTCAAAGGAAACGACAGGATTTTCTTATGGGAGCCGAGTATCTCCTTTGCTATGCCCTATTCCTACTTTACTGCATCCCTCACTTCCTCACATTGTCGAATTAAAACTGATGTTGCGTCGCGATGAAATACTATATGTTTTATGACTTCTCATTCTAAAATGAGTAGCGTTGCTATGGAAACGACAGGATTTTCTTTTTGAGGCGAGTATCTCCTTTCCGATGCACTATTCCTTCTTTACTGCATCCCTCGCTCTCTCACATTGGCGAATTAACAAAGATATTGCGTCGCTGTGAAATACTATGGTTTCTAAGACTCCTCCTTCTAAATCGAGTAACGCTGCTATGGAATCGACAGGATTTGCTTTGGGGAGGCGAGTATCTCCCTTCCGATGCACTATTCCTTCTTTACTGCATCCCTCGCTCCCTCACATTGTCGAGTTAACACAGAATTTGCGTCGCTATGGAATACTATGGGTTCTATGACTTCACCTTCTAATTCGAGTAACGTTACTTTGGAAACCACAGGATTTTCTTTTGGGAGGCGAGTATCTCCTTTCCGATGCACTATTCCTTCTTTTCTGCATCCCTCGCACCCTCACATTGACTAATTAACACAGATTTTGCGTCGCTATGAAATACTATGGGTTCTATGACTGCTCCTTCTAAATCGACTAACGATGCTATGGAAAAGACAGGTTTTTCTTTTGGGAGGCGAGTATCTCCTTTTAGATGCGCTATTCCTTCTTTCCTGCATCCCTCGCCCCTCACTTGGTCGAATTAAACCTGAAATTGCGTCGCTTTGAAATACTATGGGTTATATGACTTCTTCTTCTAAATCGAATGACGTTTCAATGGAAGCGAAAGGATTTGCATTTGGGAGGCGAGTATCTCCCTTCCGATGCACTATTCCTTCTTTACTTCATACCTCGCTCCCTAACATTGACAAATTAACACAGAAATCGTGTCGCTATGGAATTCTATGGGTTGTATGACTTCTCCTTCTAAATCGAGTAACGTTTCTATGGAAACAACAGGTTTTTCTTTTTAGAGGCGAGTATCTCCTTTCCGATGCAGTATTCCTTCTTTTCTGCATCCTTCGCTCATCCACTTGGTCGAATTAAAACTAAAATTGTGGTGGTATGAATTACTATGGGTTATATGACTTCTCCTTCTAAATGGAGTAACGTTTCTATGGAAATGACAGGATTTTCTTTTGGGAGGCGAGTATCTCCTTTCCGATGCACTATTCCTTCTTATCTGCATCCCTCGCTCCCTCACAATGACGAATTAACACAGAAATTGCGTCGCTATGAAATACTATTCGTTCTATGAGTTCTCCTTCTAAATGGAATAACGTTTCGATTTAAACGTCAAGATTTTCTCTTGTGAGGCGAGTATTTCCTTTCCAATGCACTATTCCTTCTTTACTGCATCCCTGGCTACTTCACATTGACGAATTAACACAGAAATTACGTCGCTTCGAAATACTGTGGGTTCTACGAAATCTCCTCCTAAATCGAGTAACTTTTCTATGGAAACGACTGGATTTTCTTTTGGGATACGAGTATCACCTTTGCGATGCACTATTCTTTCTTTACTGCATCCATCGCCCCCTCACATTGACGAATTAACACAGAAATTGCGTCGCTATGAAATACTGTGGGTTCTATGACTTCTCCTTCTAAATCGAGTAACGTTTCTGTGGAAACGACAGGATTTTCTTTAGGCAGGCGAGTATCTCCTTTGCGATGCACTATTCCTTCTTAACTGCATCCCTCGCTCCCTTACTTTCTCAAATTAAAACTGAAATTGCGTCGCTAAGAAATACAATGTGTTATATGACTTCTCCTTCTACATCGAGTAACGTTTCGATGGAAACGACAGGATTTTCTTTAGGCAGGCGAGTATCTCCCTTCCGATGAACTATTCCATCTTTACAGCATCCCTCGCTCCCTCACATTGACGAATTTACACAGAAATTGCTTTGCTATGTAAAACTATGGGTTGTATGACTTCTCCTTTTAAATCGAGTTGCGTTTTATAGAAACGACAGGATTTTCTTATGGGAGGCGTGTATATCCGTTCCGATGCACTATTCCTCCTTTAGTGCATCCCTGGCTCCCTCACATTGACAAATTAACACAGAAATTGCGTCGCTATGAACTACTATGGGTTCTATGTCTTCTCATTCAAAATCGAGTAACGTTTCTATGGAAACGACAGTATTTTCTTTTGGGAGGCGAGTATCTCCTTTCCGATCCACTATTCCTTCTTTACTGCATCCCTCGCTCCCTCACATTGACGAATTGACACAGAAATTCCATCGGTATGAAATACTATTCGTTATATGACTTCTCCTTCTAAATCGAGTAACGTTTCTATGGAAACGACAGGATTTTCGTTTGGGAGACGAGTATCTCCGTTCCGATGCACTATTTCTTCTTTACTGCATCCCTCGCTCCCTCACTTTGTCGATTTAAAACTGAAATTGCGTCGCTATGAAATACTATGGGTTATAGAACTTCGCCTTTTAATCGAGTAACGTTTCTGTGGAAACGTCAGGATTTTCTTTTGGGCGGCGAGTATCTCCTTTCCGATGCACTATTCCTTCTTTATTTCATCCCTGGCTGCCTCACTTTGACGAATTAACACAGAAATTGCATCGCTTCGAAACACTATGGGTTCTATGAATTCTCCTTCTAAATCGAGTAACGTTTCTACGGAACCGAATGGATTTTCTTTTGGGAGGCGAGTATCTCCTTTACTGCATCCTTCCCCCCTCACATTGACGAATTAACACTAAAATTGCGTTGCTATGAAATACTATGGGTTCTATGACTTCTCCTTCTAAATCGAGTAACTTTTCTATGGAATCAACAGGATTTTCTTTTGGGAGGCGAGTATCTCATTTGCGATGAACTATTCCTTCTTTACTGCATCCCTCGCTCCCTCACTTTGTCGAATTAAAACTGAAATTGCGTCGTTATGAAATACTATGGGTTCTATGACTTCTCCTTCTAAATCGAGTAACTTTTCTATGGAATCAACAGGATTTTCTTTTGGGAGGCGAGTATCTCAT
This sequence comes from Schistocerca piceifrons, assembly GCF_021461385.2. Classification (NCBI taxonomy): domain Eukaryota; kingdom Metazoa; phylum Arthropoda; class Insecta; order Orthoptera; family Acrididae; genus Schistocerca; species Schistocerca piceifrons. Next base: position 93,221 of record NW_025728219.1, on the reverse strand, counting down.
TTGCGATGAACTATTCCTTCTTTACTGCATCCCTCGCTCCCTCACTTTGTCGAATTAAAACTGAAATTGCGTCGTTATGAAATACTATGGGTTTTATGAATTCTCCTTCTAAATCGAGTAACGTTTCTATGGAAACGGGAGGATTCTCTTTTATGAGGCGAGTATCTCCTATCCGATGCACTATTCCTTCTTTACTGCTTCCCTCGCTCCCTAACATTGACGAATTAACACTGAAATTGAGTCGCTATGAAATACTGTGTGTTCTATGACTTCTCCTTCTAAATCGAGTACGTTTTTATATAAACGACAAGATTGTTATTTGGGAGGCGAGTATTTCCTTTCCGATGCACTATTCCTTCTTTACTGCATCCCTCGCTCCCTCACATTGACGAATTAACACTGAAATTGAGTCGCTATGAACTGCTGTGGTTCCTATGACTTCTCCTTCTAAAGCGAGCAACTTTTCTATGGAAACGGAAGGATTTTCTTTTGGGAGGCGAGTATCTCCTTTGCGATGCACTATTCCTTCTTAACTGCATCCCTCGCTCCCTCACTTTGTCGAATTAAAACTGAAATTGCGTCGCTAAGAAATACTATGTGTTATATGACTTCTCCTTCTACATCGAGTTACGTTTCGGTGGAAACGACAGGATTTTCTTTAGGCAGGCGAGTATCTCCCTTCCGATGCACTATTCCTTCTTTACAGCATCCCTCGCTCCCTCACATTGACGAATTTACACAGAAATTGCGTTGCTATGTAAAACTATGGGTTGTATGACTTATCCTTTTAAATCGAGTTGCGTTTTATAGAAACGACAGGATTTTCTTATGGGGGGGCGAGTATATCCGTTCCGATGCACTATTCCTCATTTAGTGCAGCCCTGGCTCCCTCACATGGACAAATTAACATAGAAATTGCGTCGCTATGATCTGCTATGGGTTCTATGTCTTCTCATTCAAAATCGAGTAACGTTTCTATGGAAACGACAGTATTTTCTTTTGGGAGGCGAGTATCTCCTTTCCGATGCACTATCCCTTCTTTACTGCATCCCTCGCTCCCTCACATTGACGAATTAACACTGAGATTGCGTCGCTAAGAAATACTATGGGTTATATGACTTCTCCTTCAAAATCGAGTAACGTTTCTATGGAAACGACAGATTTTTCGTTTGGGAAGCGAGTATCTCCTTTCCGATGCACTATTCCTTCATTACTGCGTCCCTAGCTCCCTCACATTGACGATTTAACACAGAAATTGCGTCCCTATGAAATACTATGGTTTCTATGACTTCTCCTACTAAATCGAGTTACGTTTCTATGGAAACGACAGGATTTTCTTTTCGGAGGCAAGTATCTCCATTCCGATACACTACTCCATCTTTTCTGCATCCCTGGCTCCCTCACATTGACGAATGTTACTCAGAAATTGCGTCGCTATGAAATACTATGGGTTCTATGACGTCTCCTTCTAAATCGAGTAACGTTTCTATGGAAGCGAAAGGATTTACATTTGGGATACGAGTATCTCCGTTCCGATGCACTATTCCTTCTTTACTGCATCCCTCGCTCCCTCACATTTATGAATTAACACAGAAATTGCATCGCTGCGTAATACTATGGGTTCTATGACTTCTCCTTCTAAATCGAATAACGTTTCTATGGTAACGACAGAATTTTCTTTTGGGAGACGAGTATCTCCTTTCCGATGCACTATTCCTTCTTTACTGCATCCTTCAATCCCTCACATTGATGAATTAACACAAAAATTGCGTCGCTATGAAATACTATGGGTTCTATGACTTCACCTTCTAAATCGAGTGACGTTTCTATGGAAACAACAGGAATTTTTTTGGGGAGGCAAGTATCTCCTTTCCGATACACTATTCGTTCTTTTGTGTATCCCAGGCTCCCTCAGATTGACGAAAATAACACAGAAATTGTGTCGCTACGAAATACTATGGGTTCTATGACATCTCCTTCTAAATCGAGTAACGTTTCTATGAAATCGATAGGATTTTCTTTTGGGATACGAGTATACCCGTTCCGATGCACTATTCCTTTCTTTCTGTATCACTCGCTCCCTCACATTGACGAATTAACACAGAAATTGCTTTTGCTATGAAATACTATGGGGTCTATAACTTCTTCTTCTCAATCGAGAATCACAGAAACGAAAGGACTTTCTTTTGGGAGGCGAGTATCTCCTTTCCGATGCACTATTCCTTTTTTTCTGCATCCCTCGCTCCCTCACATTGACGAATTGACACGGAAATTTAGTCGCAATGAAATACTATGGGTTCTATGACTTCTCCTTCTAAATCATGTAACGTTTCTATCGAAACTACTGGATTTTCTTTTGAGAGGCGAGTATCTCCTTTCCGACGCACTATTCCTTCTTTACTCCATCCCTCGCTCCCTCACATTGACGAAGTAACACAGAATTTGCATCGCTATGAAATACTACGGGTTCTATGACATCTCCTTCCAAATCGAGTAACGTTGCTATGGAAACGACAGGATTTTCTTTTGGGAGGCGTGTATTTCGTTTGCGAAGCACTATTCCTTCTTTAATGCATCCCTCGCTCTCTCACGTTGGCGAATTAACACAGAAATTCGTCGCATTGAAATACTATGGGTTCTATGACTTCTCGTTGTAAATCGAGTAACGTTTCTATGGAAACGTCAGGATTTTCTTTTGGGATACGAGTTTCTCTTTTCCGATGCACTATTCCTTCTTTACTGCATCCCTCGCTCCCTCACGTTGACGAATTAACAAAGGAATTGCATCGCTATGAAATAATATGGGTTCTATGACTTCTCCTTCTTAATCGAATAACGTTTCTATGGAACCGATTTGATTTTCTTTTGAGAGGCGAGTATCACCTTTCCGACGCACTATTCCTTCTTTACTCCATCCCTCGCTCCCTCACATTGACGAAATAACACAGAAATTGCGTCGCTTTGGATTACTATAGGTTCTATAACTACTCCTACTAAATCGAGTAACGCTTCTATGGAAATAACAGGATTTTCTTTTGAGAGGCGAGTATCTCCTTTCCGGTGCACTATTCCTTCTTTACTTCATCATTCGCTACCTCACATTGACGAATTAACACAGAAACTGCGTCGCTATGAAAAACTATGCGTTCTATGACTTCACCTTTTAAATTAAGTAACGTTTTTATGGAAACGACAGGATTTTCTTTTGAGAGGCGAGTATATCCTTTCCTATGCCCTATTCATTCTTTCCTTCATTCCTCGCTCCCTCACATTGACGAATTAACACAGTAATTGCGTTGCTATGAAATACTATGAGTTCTATGACTTCTCCTTCTAAATCGAGTAACTTTTCAATGGAAACGACAGGATTTTCTTTTTGGATACAAGTATCTCCTTTCCAATGCACTATTCCTTCTTCACTGCATCCCTCGCTCCCTCACATTGACGAATTACAACACAAATTGCGTCGCTCTACAATACCAAGTGTTCTATGACTTCTCCTTCTAAATCAAGTACGTTTCAATGGAAACGACAGGATTTTCTTTTGGGGGGCGTGTTGCTCCTTTCCGATGCACTATTCCTTCTTTACTGTTTCCCTCGTTCCCTCACATTGACGAATTAACACAGAAATGTCGTCGCTGTGAAATGCTATGGGGCCTATGACGTCTCCTTCTAAATCGAGTAACGTTTCTATGGGAACGACAGGATTTTCCTTTGGGAGGTGAGTATCTCCTTTCCGATACACTATTCCTTCTTCACTGCATCCCTGGCTCCGTCACATTGACGAATTAACACAGAAATTGCGTCGCAATGAAATACTATGGGTTCTAAGACTTCTCCTTCTAAATCGAGTAACGTTCCAATGAAAACGACAGGATTTTCTTTTGGGATACGATTACCTTCTTCCCGATGCACTATTCCTTCTCTACTGCATCCCTCGCTTACTCAGTTTGACGAATTAACACAGAAATTGCGTCGCTATGAGATACTATGTGTTCCACGGATTATCCTTCCCTGTCGAGTAACGTTCCTATGAAAATGAAAGGATTACCTTTTGGGAGTCGAGTATATCTTTTCCGATGCACTATTAGTTGTGTACTGGAGCCCCAGCTCCCTAAATTTGACGAATTAACACTGAAATTGTATCGCTATGATTTACTATGGGTTCTATGACTCCAAATTCTAAATCGAGTTACGTTTCCGCGGAAACGACCGGATGTTGTTTTGGGACGCAAGTATCACCTCTCCGATGCACTATTCCTTCTTTTCTGCATCCCTCGCTTCCTCTCATTGACGAATTAACACAGAAATTGCGTAGCTCTAAAATAGTATGTGTTCTATGACTCCTCCGTCTAAATCGAGTAACGTTTCTATGGAAACGTCGGGATTTTCTTTTGGGAGGCGAGTATCTCCTTTCCGATGCACTATTCCCTCTTTACTGCATCCCTCGCACCCTCTCATTGACGAATTAACACAGAAATTGCGTCGCTTTGAAATACTAGGTGTTCTATGACTTCTCCCTCTAAATCGAGTAACATTTCTATGGATCCTACAGGATTTTCTTTTGGCAGGCGAGTATCTCCTTTCCGATGCACTATTCCTTCTTTACTGCATCCCTCGCTCCCTCTCATTGACGAATTAACACAGAAATTGCGTCGCTATGAAATACTATGGGTTCTATGACTTCTCCTCCTAAATCGAGTAACGTTTCTATGGAAACGACAGGATTTTCTTTTGGAAGGCGAGTACCTCCTTTCCGATGCACTATTTCTTCTTCTTTGCATCCCTCGCCCCCTCACATTGACGAATTAACACAGAGATTGCGTGGCTACGAAATACTATGGGTTCTACGACTTCTCCTTCTAAATCGAGTAACGTTTCTATGGCGACGACAGGTTTTCCGTTTGGGAGGTGGGTATCTCCTTTTGCGATGCACTATTCCTTCTATACTGCATCCCTCACTCCCTCACTTTGTCGAATTAATACTGAAATTGCGTCTCTGTGAAATACTATGGGTTATATACATTCTCCTTCTAAATCGAGTAACGTTTCTATGGAAACGACACGATTATCATTTGGGAGGCGAGTATCTCCTTTCCGATGCACTGTTCCTTCTTTATAGCATCCCTCGCTCCCTCACTTTGACGAATTAACACAGAAATTGCGGCGCCATGAAATACTATGGTTCTATGACTTTTCCTTCTAAATCTAGTAACGTTTATATGCAAACGAATGGATTTTCTTTTGAGAGGCGAGTATCTTTCCTCCGATGCACTATTCCTTCTTAGTGCATCCCTCGCTGCCTCACATTGACGAATTAACACTGAAATTGAGTCGCTACGAAATACTATGTGTTCTATGACTTCTCCATCTAAATCGAGTTACGTTTCTATGGAAACGATAGAGTTTTCTATTGGGAGGCGAGTATCTCCTTTCCGATGCACTGTTCCTTCTTTACTGCATCCCTCCCTCCCTCACATTGACGAATTAACACTTAAATGGCGTCGCTATTAAATACTATTTTTTCTATGACTTCTCCTTCTAAATCGAGTAACCTTTCTATGGAATCTACAGGATTTTCTTTTGGGAGGCGAATATCTCTTTTGCGATGCACTATTCCTACTTATACTGCATCCCTCGCTCCCTCACTTTGTCGAATATAAACTGAAATTGCGTCGCTGTGAAATACTATGGGTTATTTAACTTCTCCTTCTAAATCGAATAACGTTTCTATGGAAACGACAGGAATTTCTATTGGGAGGAGAGTATTTCCATTTCCGATGCACTACTCCTTCTTTACCTAATCCCTCCCTCCCTCACATTGTCGAATTAACACAGAAATTGCGTCGCTATGAAATACTATGGGTTCCATGCCTTCTCCTACTATATCGAGTAACGTTTCTATGGAAACGACAGGATTTTCTTTTGGGAGGTGAGTATCTTCTTTGCGACGCACTATTATATCTTTACTGCATCCCTCGTTCCCTCACTTTGTCGAATTAAAACTGAAATTGCGTCGCTATGAAATCCAATGGGTTTAAGACTTCTCCTTCTAAATCGAGTAACGTTTCTGTGGAAACGACATGATTTTCTTTTATGCGGTGAATATCTCCTTTCCCATGCACTGTTCCTTCTTTACTGCATCCCTCGCTCCCTCAAATTGAGTAATTAACACTGAGATTGAGTCGCTATGAAATACTGTGGGTTCAATGACTTTTCCTTCTAAATCGAGAAACGTTTCTATGGAATCGACAGGATTTCCTTTTGGGAGGCGAGTATCTCCTTTCCGACGCACTATTCCTTCTTTAATGCATCCCTCGCTCCCTCACATTTACGAATTAACACAGAAATTGCGTCGCTATTGAATACTATGTGTTCTATAACTTCTCCATCTAAATCGAGTAACGTTTCTATGGAAACGACAGGATTTTCTTTTGGGAGGTGAGTATCTTCTTTGCGATGCACTATTCCTTCTTTACTGCATCCCTCGCTCCAGCACATTGTCAAATTAACACAGAAAGTGCGTCGCTATGGAATACTATGGTTCTATGATATCTCCTTCTAAATCGAGTAACGTTTCTATGAAAACGACAGGATTTTCTTTTGAGATGCGAGTATCTCCATTCCGATGCGCTATTCCTTCCTTATTTCATCCCTCGTTCCCTCACATTGACGAATTATCACAGAAACTGCGTCGCTATGAAATGCTATTCGTTCTATGACTTCACCTTCTAATTCGAGTAACGTTTCTCTGGAAACGACAGGATTTTCTTTTCGGAGACGAGTATATCCTTTACGATGCACTATTCCTCCTTTACTGCTTCACTCGGTCCCTCACTTTGTCGAATACAAACTGAAATTGCGTCGCTATGAAATACTATGGGTTATATGACTTCTCCTTCTACATCGAGCAACGTATCTATGGAAACGACAGGATTTTCTTTTGGGAGGCGAGTATCTCCCTTCCGAAGCACTATTCCTTCTTCACTGCATAACTCGGTCTCTCACATTGACGAATTAAGACAGAAATTGCGTCTCTATGAAATACTATGGGCTCTTTGATTTCTCCTACTTCTTCGAGTAACGTTTCTTTGGAAATGGCAGGATTTTCTTTTAGGACGTGAGTATCTCCTTTCCGATGCACTGCTCCTTCTTTACTGTATTTCTCGCTCCCTCGTATTGACGAATTAACACAGAAATTGCGTCGCTATGCAATACTTTGGGTTCTATGACATCTCCTTCTAAATCGAGTAACGTTTCTCTGGAAACGAAAGGATTTTCTTTTGAGATGCGAGTACCTCCTTTCCGATGCGCTACTCCTTCCTAACTTCATCCCTCGTTCCCTCACATTGACGAATTAACACAGAAATTGCGTCTCTATGAAATACTATTCGTTCTATGAATTCACCTTCTAATTCTAGTACGTTCTTCTGGAAACGACAGGATTTTCTTTTGGGAGGCGAGTATCCCCTTTCCGATGCACTATTTCTTCTTTACTGCTCCCCTAGGTCCCTCACTTTGTCGAATTAAATCTGAAATTCCGTCGCTATTAAATACTATGGGTTCTATGACTTCTCCTTCGTAATCGAGTAGCGTTTCTATGGAAACGACTGGTTTTTCGGTTGGGAGGCTAGTATCTCCTTTCCGATTCACTATTCCTTCTTTACTGCAGCCCTCGCTCCCTCACATTGACGAATTAGCTCAGAAATTGCGTCTTTATGAAATGCTATGGGTTCTATGACTTCTCCTTCTAAATCGAGTAACGATGCTATGGAAACGACAGGACTTTCTTTTGGGAGACGAGTATCTCCTTTCCGATGCACTATTTCTTCTTTTTTGCATCCCTCCCTCCCTCACATTTACGAATTAACACAGAAATTGCGTCGCTATGGAATACTATGGGTTCTATGATTTCTCCTTCTGAATCGATTAACGTTTCTATGGAAACGACATGATTTTCTATTGAGATTCGAATATCTCCTTTCCGATGCACTATTCCTTCTTTTCTGCATCCCTCGCTCCATCACATTGACGAATTAACATAGAAATTGCGTAGCTATGAAATACTATGTGTTCAATGACTTCTCCTTCTAAAACGAATACGTTTCTATGGAAACTACAGCATTTTCTATTGGGGTGCGAGTATCTCCTTTCCGATGCACTATTCCTTCTCTACTGCTTCCGTCGCTCCCTCACATTGACGAATTAACACTGAAATTTTGTCGCTATGAAATACCAAGGGTTCTATGACTTCTCCTTCTAAATCCAGTATCGTTTCTATGGAAACGACAGGATTTTCTTTTGGGAGACGAGTATCTCCTTTCCGATGCACTATTCCTTCTTTACTGCATCCCTCGCTCCCCCTCATTGACGAATTAACACAAAAATTGCGTCGCTATGAATTACTATGGGACCTATGACATCTCCTCCTAAATCGAGTAACGATGCTATGGAAACGACAGGATTTTCTTTTGGGAGGCGAGTTTCTCCTTTGCGATGTGCTATTCCTCCTTTACTGCATCCCTCGCTCCCTCACTTGGTCGAATTAAAACTGAAATTGCGTCGCTATGAAGTACTACGGTTTCTAAAACTTCTCCTTCCAAATCCAGTAACGTTTCTATGGAAACGACAGGATTTGCTTTTGGGAGGCGATTATCTCCCTTTCGAAGCACTATTCCTTCTTTACTGCACCCCTCGCTCCCGCACATTGACGAATTAACACTGAAATTGTGTTGCTATGAAATACTATGGGTTCTGTGACTTCTCCTTCTAAATCGAATGTCGTTTCTATGGAAACAACAGGATATTCTTTTGGGAGGCGAGTATCTCCTTTCCCATGCACTATTCCTTCTTTACTGCATCCCTTGCTCCCTCACATTGACGAATTAACACAGAAATTGCGTCACTATGTAATACAACGGGTTCAATGACTTCTCCCTCTAATTCGAGTAACGTTTGTATGGTATCCACATGATTTTCTTTAGGGAGGCGAGTATCTCCCTTCCGATGCACTATTCCTTCTTTACTGCATCTCTCGCTCCCTCACATTGACGAAGTAACACAGAAATTGCGTCGCTATGAAATACTATTCGTTCTATGACTTTTCCTTCTAATTCGAGTAACGTTTCTCTGGAAACGACAGGATTTTCTTTTGGGAGGCGAGTACATCCTTTACGATGTACTATTCCTTCTTTACTGCATCCCTCGCTACCGCACATTGACGGTTTAACACTGAAATTGTGTTGCTATGAAATACTATGGGTTCTATGACTTCCCGTTCTAAATCGAATGTCGTTTCTATGGAAACAACAGGATATTCTTTTAGGAGGCAAGTATCACGTTTCCGATGCACTATTCATTCTTTACTGCATCCCTCGCTCCCTCACATTGTCGAGTTAACACAGAATTTGCGTCGCTATGGAATACTATGGGTTCTATGACTTCACCTTCTAATTCGAGTAACGTTTCTTTGGAAACCACAGGATTTTCTTTTGGGAGGCGAGTATCTCCTTTCCGATGCACTATTCCTTCTTTTCTGCATCCCTCGCACCCTCACATTGACTAATTAACACAGATTTTGCATCGCTATGAAATACTATGGGTTCTATGACTGCTCCTTCTAAATCGACTAACGATGCTATGGAAAAGATAGGTTTTTCTTTTGGGAGGCGAGTATCTCCTTTTAGATGCGCTATTCCTTCTTTTCTGCATCCCTCGCTCCCTCACTTGGTCGAATTAAACCTGAAATTGCGTCGCTTTGAAATACTATGGGTTATATGACTTCTTCTTCTAAATCGAATGACGTTTCAATGGAAGTGACAGGATTTGTATTTGGGAGGCGAGTATCTCCCTTCCGATGCACTATTCCTTCTTTACTTCATACCTCGCTCCCTAACATTGACAAATTAACACAGAAATCCTGTCGCTATGGAATTCTATGGGTTGTATGACTTCTCCTTCTAAATCGAGTAACGTTTCTATGGAAATGACAGGATTTTCTTTTGGGATGCGAGTATCTCCTTTCCGATGCACTATTCCTTCTTATCTGCATCCCTCGCTCCCTCACAATGACGAATTAACACAGAAATTGCGTCGCTATGAAATTGTATGGGTTCTATGACTTCTCCTTCTAAATCGAGTTACGTTTCTATGGGAACGATAGGATTTTCTTTTGGGAGGCGAATTTTTCCTTTCCGATGCACTATTCCTTCCTTACCGCATCCCTCGCTCCCTCACAGTGACGAATTAACACAGAAACTGCGTCGCTATGAAAAACTATGCGTTCTATGACTTCACCTTCTAAATTAAGTAACGTTTCTATGAAAACGACGGGATTTTCTTTTGAGAAGCGAGTTTTTCCTTTCCGATGCACTCTTACTTCTTTACTGCATCCCTCGTTCCCTCACATTGACGAATTAACACAGAAATTACGTCGCTATGAAATACTATGGGTTCTATTACTTCTCCTTCTAAATCGAGTGACGTTTCTATGGAAACGACACGATTTTCTTTTGGGAGGCGAATATCTCCTTTGCGTTGCACTATTCCTTCTTTACTGCATCCCTCGCTCCCTCACTTTCTCAAATTAAAACTGAAATTGCGTCGCTAAGAAATACTATGTGTTATATGACTTCTCCTTCTACATCGAGTAACGTTTCGATGGAAACGACAGGATTTTCTTTAGGCAGGCGAGTATCTCCTTTCCGATGCACTATTCCTTCTTTACTGCATCCCTCGCTCCCTCACATTGACGAATTGACACAGAAATTCCATCGGTATGAAATACTATTCGTTATATGACTTCTCCTTCTAAATCGAGTAACGTTTCTATGGAAACGACAGGATTTTCGTTTGGGAGACGAGTATCTCCGTTCCGATGCACTATTTCTTCTTTACTGCATCCCTCGCTCCCTCACTTTGTCGATTTAAAACTGAAATTGCGTCGTTATGAAATACTATGGGTTTTATGAATTCTCCTTCTAAATCGAGTAACGTTTCTATGGAAATGGGAGGATTCTCTTTTATGAGCGAGTATCTCCTATCCGATGCACTATTCCTTCTTTACTGCATCCCTCGCTCCCTAACATTGACGAATTAACACTGAAATTGAGTCGCTATGAAATACTGTGTGTTCTATGACTTCTCCTTCTAAATCCAGTACGTTTTTATATAAACGACAAGATTGTCTTTTGGGAGGCGAGTATTTCCTTTCCGATGCACTATTCCTTCTTTACTGCATCCCTCGCTCCCTCACATTGACGAATTAACACTGAAATTGAGTCGCTATGAACTGCTGTGGTTCCTATGACTTCTCCTTCTAAATCGAGCAGCTTTTCTATGGAAACGAAAGGATTTTCTTTTGGGAGGCGAGTATCTCCTTTGCGATGCACTATTCCTTCTTAACTGCATCCCTCGCTCCCTCACTTTGTCGAATTAAAACTGAAATTGCGTCGCTAAGAAATACTATGTGTTATATGACTTCTCCTTCTACATCGAGTAACGTTTCGGTGGAAACGACAGTATTTTTTTTTGGGAGGCGAGTATCTCCTTTCCGATGCACTATTCCTTCTTTACTGCATCCCTCGCTCCCTCACATTAACGAATTTACACAGAAATTGCGTTGCTATGTAAAACTATGGGTTGTATGACTTATCCTTTTAAATCGAGTTGCGTTTTATAGAAACGACAGGATTTTCTTATGGGGGGGCGAGTATATCCGTTCCGATGCACTATTCCTCATTTAGTGCAGCCCTGGCTCCCTCACATTGACAAATTAACATAGAAATTGCGTCGCTATGATCTGCTATGGGTTCTATGTCTTCTCATTCAAAATCGAGTGACGTTTCTATGGAAACGACAGTATTTTCTTTTGGGAGGCGAGTATCTCCTTTCCGATGCACTATCCCTTCTTTACTGCATCCCTCGCTCCCTCACATTGACGAATTAACACAGAAATTGCGTCGCTATTAAATGCTATGTGTTCTATGACTTCTTCTAAATCGTGTAACGTTTCTATGGAAACGACAGGATTTTCTCTTGGGATGCGAGTATCTCCTTTGCCATGCACTATTCCTTCTTTACTGCATCCCTCGCTCACACATTGACGAATTAACACTGATACTGCGTCGCTATGAAAAACTATGGTTTCTATGACTTCTCCTTCCAAATCGAGTAACGTTTCTATGTAACCGAATGGATTTTCTTTTGTGAGGCGAGTATCTCCTTTCCGAAGCACTATTTTTTGTTTACTGCATCCGTCGCACCCTCACATTGACGAATTAACACTGAGATTGCGTCGCTAAGAAATACTATGGGTTATATGACTTCTCCTTCTAAATCGAGTAACGTTTCTATGGAAACGACAGATTTTTCGTTTGGGAAGCGAGTTTCTCCTTTCCGATGCACTATTCCTTCATTACTGCGTCCCTAGCTCCCTCACATTGACGATTTAACACAGAAATTGCGTCCCTATGAAATACTATGGTTTCTATGACTTCTCCTACTAAATCGAGTTACGTTTCTATGGAAACGACAGGATTTTCTTTTGGGAGGCAAGTATCTCCATTCCGATACACTACTCCATCTTTTCTGCATCCCTGGCTCCCTCACATTGACGAATTAACACGGAAGTGGAGTCGCTATGAAATACTATTGGTTCTATGACATCTCCTTCTAAATCGAGTAACGTTTCTATGGAAGCGAAAGGATTTGCATTTGGGATACGAGTATCTCCGAACCGATGCACTATTCCTTCTTTACTGCATCCCTCGCTCCCTCACATTTATGAATTAACACAGAAATTGCATCGCTGCGTAATACTATGGGTTCTATGACTTCTCCTCCTAAATCGAATAACGTTTCTATGGTAACGACAGAATTTTCTTTTGGGAGACGAGTATCTCCTTTCCGATGCACTATTCCTTCTTTACTGCATCCTTCAATCCCTCACATTGACGAATTAACACAAAAATTGCGTCGCTATGAAATACTATGTGTTCTATGACTTCACCTTCTAAATCGAGTGACGTTTCTATGGAAACGACAGGATTTTTTTTGGGGAGGCAAGTAACTCCTTTCCGATACACTATTCGTTCTTTTGTGTATCCCAGGCTCCCTCAGATTGACGAAAATAACAGAGAAATTGTGTCGCTATGAAATACTATGGGTTCTATGACATCTCCTTCTAATTCGAGTAACGTTTCTATGAAAACGATAGGATTTTCTTTTGGGATACCAGTATATCCGTTCCGATGCACTATTCCTTTCTTTCTGTATCACTCGCTCCCTCACATTGACGAATTAACACAGAAATTGCATTTGCTATGAAATACTATGGGGTCTATAACTTCTTCTTCTCAATCGAGAATCACAGAAACGAAAGGACTTTCTTTTGGGAGGCGAGTATCTCCTTTCCGAAACACTATTCCTTTTTTTCTGCATCCCTCGCTCCCTCACATTGACGGATTGACACGGAAATTTAGTCGCTATGAAATACTATGGGTTCTATGACTTCTCCTTCTAAATCATGTAACGTTTCCATCGAAACTACTGGATTTTCTTTTGAGAGGCGAGTATCTCCTTTCCTACGCACTATTCCTTCCTTACTCCATCCCTCGCTCCTTCACATTGACGAAGTAACACAGAATTTGCATCGCTATGAAATACTACGGGTTCTATGACATCTCCTTCCAAATCGAGTAACGTTGCTATGGAAACGACAGGATTTTCTTTTGGGAGGCGTGTATTTCGTTTGCGAAGCACTATTCCTTCTTTGATGCATCCCTCGCTCCCTCACGTTGGCGAATTAACACAGAAATTGCGTCGCATTGAAATACTATGGGTTCTATGACTTCTCGTTCTAAATCGAGTAACGGTTCTATGGAAACGTCAGGATTTTCTTTTGGGATACGAGTTTCTCTTTTCCGATGCACTAATCCTTCTTTACTGCATCCCTCGCTCCCTCACGTTGACGAATTAACACAGGAATTACATCGCTATGAAATAATATGGGTTCTATGACTTCTCCTTCTTAATCGAATAACGTTTCTATGGAACCGATTGGATTTTCTTTTGGGAGGCGAGTATCTCCTTTCCGGTGCACTATTCCTTCTTTACTGCATCCCTCGCTCCCTCACATTAACGAAATAACACAGAAATTGCGTCGCTTTGGATTACTATAGGTTCTATAACTACTCCTACTAAATCGAGTAACGCTTCTATGGAAATAACAGGATTTTCTTTTGAGAGGCGAGTATCTCCTTTCCGGTGCACTATTCCTTCTTTACTTCATCATTCGCTACCTCACATTGACGAATTAACACAGAAACTGCGTCGCTATGAAAAACTATGCGTTCTATGACTTCACCTTCTAAATTAAGTAACGTTTTTATGGAAACGACAGGATTTTCTTTTGAGAGGCGAGTTTCTCCTTTCCGATGCACTCTTACTTCTTTACTGCATCCTTCGTTCCCTCACATTGAAGAATCAACACAGAAATAACGTCGCTATGAAATACTATGAGTTCTATGACTTCTCCTTCTAAATGGAGTAACGGTTCTATGGAAACGACACGATTTTCATCTGGGAGGCGAATATCTCCTTTGCGATGCACTATTCCTTGTTTACTGCATCACTCGCTCCCTCACTTTGTCGAATGAAATCTGAAATTGCGTCACTATGATACACTATGGGTTCTATGACTTCTCCTTCTAAATCGAGTAACGTTTCTACGGAACCGAATGGATTGTCTTTTGGGAGGCGAGCATCACCTTTCCGGTGCACTATTCCTCCTTTACCGTATACCTGGCCCCCCCTCTTGTTAGAATTAAAACTGAAATTGCGACGCTATGAAATACTATTGGTTCTACGACTTCTCCTTCTAAATCGAGTAACGTTTCTACGGAACCGAATGGATTGTCTTTTGGGAGGCGTGCATCACCTTTCCGGTGCACTATTCCTTCTTTACCGTATACCTGGCTCCCCCTCTTGTTAGAATTAAAACTGAAATTGCGACGCTATGAAATACTATGGGTTCTACGACTTCTCCTTCTAAATCGAGTAACGTTTCTACTGAACCGAATGGATTTTCTTTTGGGAGGCGAGTATCTCCTTTCCGGTGCACTATTCCTTCTTTACTGCATCCCTCGCTCCCTCACATTGACGAATTAACACAGAAAGTGCGTCGCTATGAAATACTATGGGTTCTATGACTTGTCCTTCTAAATCGAGTAACATTTCTATGGAAACGACAGTATTATCTTTTGAGATGCGAGTATCTCCTTTCCGATGCGCTATTCCTACTTTATTTCATCCCTCGCTCCCACACATGACGAATTAACATAGAAATTGCGCCGCTATGAAATGCTATTCGTTCTATGACCTCTCCTTCTAAATGGAGTAACGTTTCGATTTAAACGTCAAGATTTTCTCTTGTGAGGCGAGTATTTCCTTTCCGATGCACTATTCCTTCATTACTGCATCCCTGGCTCCCTCACATAGACGAATTAGCACAGAAATTGCGTCGCTTCGAAATACTGTGGGTTCTATGAATTGTCCTACTAAACCGAGTAACGTTTCTATGGAAACGACAGGATTTTCATTTGGGATACGAGTATCTCCTTTGCGATATACTATTCTTTCTATACTGCATCCCTCGCTCCCTCACATTGACGAATTAACACAGAAATTGCGTCGCTATGATATACTAATGGTTCTATGACTTCTCCTTCTAAATCGAGTAACGTTTCTATGGAAACGATAGGATTTTCTTTTGGGATACGAGTATATCCGTTCCGATGCCCTATTCTTTTTTACTGTATCCCTCGCTCCCTCACATTGACGAATTAACACAGAAATTGCTTTTGCTGTGAAAAACTATGGGGTCTATAACTTCTCCTTCTCAATCGAGTATCACAGAAGCGAAAGGATTTTCTTTTGGGAGGCGAGTATCTCCTTTCCGATGCACTATTCCTTCTTTTCTGCATCCCTCGCTCCCTCAAATTGACGAATTAACACTGAATTTGAGTCGCTATGAAATACTATGGGTTCTATGACTCCTACTTCTAAATCAAGTTACGTTTCTATGGAACCGACAGGATTTTCTTTTGAGAGGTATGTATCTCCTTCCGATGCACTATTCCTTCTTTCCAGCATCCCTAGTTCCCTCACATTGACGAATTGACACTGAAATTGCGCGCTATGATATGGTATGGGTTCTATGACTTCTCCTTCTAAATCGAGTAACGTTTCTATGGAACCGACAGGATTTCCTTTTGAGAGCGTGTATCTCCTTTCCGATGCACTATTACTTCTTTACTGCATCCCTCGCTCCCTCACATTGACGAATTGACACGGAAATTTAGTCGCTATGAAATACTGTGGATTCTATGACTTCTCCTTCTAAATCGAGTAACGTTTCTATGGAAACGACAGGATTTTCTTTTGGGAGGCGAGATCTACTTTACGATGCACTATTCCTTCTTTACTGCATCGCACGCTCCCTCACACTGACGAATTAATTCAGAAATTGCGTCGCTATGAAATACTATTGTAGTGTAACGACGCAAGTTTTTCGTTTGATATATATGTATGACCATGAGCAGACTTCGTCACCTACGTCAGTTACAACCCACTTCAAAAATGATTTATATGCCTTTTAAATTGTCATAGAGTGGTTCTTGAACGAAACTGTAAAACATCAGTTGAGTCGTATGCAAAGAATTACATCACTTGGGCCAATTGATTTTTGTAAATTTTTCGATTTAAATTTCGTTTGTTTCTCCTCATAAATTATATTGACACACGTTATCTTGATCTAATCGATATCAGAATCACACATTAAATAAACTTTTGAGATTCAAAGTGTCGGTGAACGCCGTAAGAATCACTAATCTTGTCAAATATATTATTAATCCGTTCACATAGTTCTTCATAAATAAATCTTCAAGACACGTGTTTCAACTTTAATAGCATACACTATTTTATTAGCTTCCTACACATACAGATGTGAACTTGAGCGTTGAGAGTTAGTGACTGACTTTTCAATAAGATTAAACTCTATGTGACGTCATTGTTGTACAAAAAGGGTATAAAAATTCATTTTTAAATTTTAGAAGCACGACGCAACAACTCGGTTCCAGGATCTTCTGTTGCTCCTTGGCTGTCGACCCGAGCCGTATAGCGACCAGGAATTTCCTCTCTGGTCGCGCCAACGAAGATACTGTCCCCGTTCGTTGCGCCGTCCTTTCCGTACATGAAACACATAAAAAAAATACAAACTTTTAGATAATTCACATCTATTACAAATAATAAGGAAAACACATAAACAAAACTAAATTAAACTTATAGTCACCTGCAAACTGGGCTGACTTTGCTGGATGGGTGACGCTTAATTTCGTCCCACTACATACCCCACCCACAAGCTCAGTTTGTCAGGTTTTAACCGAAAATAAAACTTTTCAATATACAATATTTAACTGTTAATACATTTTCCTCACATTTTACGTAACCTAGAGTCCTTGCTCTTAGATAGACTTAATCCTTTTAATACGATATTGTTGTGACTATTTGTCATTTACTCTTAATTGTGCTATTATGGTAATTCGTAACCGAATATAGGGAGATTGCTCCTCTTCATTTAATAGTTGCTAATAAATACTAATTTAGTACGTTCTTTAACGTTGTTAAATTAGGACAGAGCGTTCAAATTGTGATAGATTAGTTTCAGTTTCAGTTATTTAGTAGAGTTATTCTTTCCAAGAATGTATATTACTAATAAGTTTCTCACAATAACTAATAGTACTATTTACTTTACGTCATTCTCTTCCCTAATGCCTTATTTATGCCTGAGGTCAAGAAGAAATCAAGCAAAACTTTCTTTAGAATCTCGGCACGGCTTTCTTCACCTTCGGACACCTTGTTGGGTAATGGCCATTTATTTAGGAGAAATAAGCGAGAGAGCCCCGTTTGGTGTGTTCTATATTAACACTATTACAAACCTCTATTCAAGGCAGTCTGCTATGTTCTCGTGAGCCATATAGCTCTGGACGCCCATGGTCCCTAAAACTATTAACCATCCCCTTTGGTTCCTACTATCCGAGTAAATTTAAAATACGCAAAATTCCTTTTGACCTAAGAGCAAAATTTCTTCCATATAAATCGACCTTTTGGTTATCTTTCTCTTTTTAAAGTACCAGTAGATTATTGTAGAACACTTGTTTAAGCTTTCTGTTTCATTCTTTAAAATAATACGTAACTATCACGAAAAACTTCACATGAATAAACTATGAACGCTCTTCCGTGTGTAACATATACTAATTATTAACTTATTTAGGAATGAAGGGTTTCGTTTGATCAACACTATATAATCCTTTAATTACACCTGATGAAGGTTCCATAAGAAGTAATGCTTTGGGATGTACAATCTTATGTACAACATATGGACCTTCAAAGATAAAGAAGAATTTTCTACATTCCTTACCGATCTTAGAACTTTTAGGATGAGATCGTACTAACACAAGATCTCCTACCTGAAATGAGGGTTCTATAGCCTGTTGATTGTAACTTTTAATTCTCCGTTCGGCATTGTTTACAATCTGTTCGCAAACTTTTTCGTCTGGAATGCATTGTTGGATCTCATTTACTGGTGGCCAAGGTAGAGCAGCTAGTAAAGGCTCACCTATAATTCGTTTGCCTAAAATTTCTATAGATGATAATCCCGTCGTTAGGTGAGGCAATTCATTTAATATCTTTTCGAATTCAGGCATTAGTTTGGTTCACCGAGTATGTTTATGTGCACAATAAGTTCTACATAATCGTCCTAATTCTTTCATGACTCTTTCTACTAAATTACTTTGAGGGTGATATTTCGAAATTAAGATATGTTTGATTCCATATTGCTTTATCATATCTTGAAATCTTTGACTAATAAAGGCACTACCGTTGTCAGACATAAGTCGTTTAGGAATGCCCCAGTTAAGAAAGTAATTTCGGGTGAGGCAGCGTATAACGCTTGCTGTATTCGCTCGTTTCAAAGTGTATAGCTTCACATGTTTGGACCAACATTCCATTACAACAAACACATAAGTTAATCCTCCTGAACTACGAGGCAGAGGGCCGAAAAAATCTAATGACAGTAGATCCCACAAACCTCGAGGAATTACTGCATATAATTTATAACGCTTAGATTTGTTATTAACTTTAACCTTTTGACAGGTTTCACAAGCCCTAATAATACTTCTCACAATACGGGACATATTTTTGAAATAATAATACTTCATTAGATGTTTAATACATTTATGAATTCCAAAATGCCCGTAACCTTCATGAATATAAGTAATTAACTCGTCCACAACAGTTTTCGGAATGCAGATTTTCCATTTCTGGTGTTCCCTCTGTGCTTTCCAATACAGCAAGTCGTTAAAATATAACCACACACCCCGGGTGTTAACTGTTTCGTCCCCATTATTAAGGTTTTGTATAAGGTCCCTATATTGATCGTCATTTCTTTGATTGCATCTAACAGCAGTTACTATCCGTTTAACCTTAGGTTCGTTCTCCTTAGTTAAAAGGAAATAAACATGGTAATTTGTTCCTGGTTCTTCTGCAATATTAATATTCTCCATTCCTACGGGAAGCCTCGACAAAGCATCTGAAACTACATTCTGAGATCCTTTTATATACCTAATTTCGTACTGAAATTCTTGCAAGCATAATACCCAACGTAATAGCCTACGGTGAAGTAACCGGCAATTGTTCAAAAAGATTAAAGCCTGATGATCAGTATATACAATTGTTTTTCTTCCCATTAATAATCCCCTAAATCGTTGAAAACTCCATACCACTGCGAGTGCTTCCTTCTCGGATACAAAATAATTTCTTTCATGTTTATTTAAAGTTCGACTAGCGAACCCAATAGGCCGATATAATCCCTCTTCATTGGTCAGATCACCTTGGAATATTACACAAGACACACCATAATAAGAGGCATCCGTACACATACAAAAGTCCTGATTGAAATCTAGGTGGTATAACATTTTGGCTTCGGTTAACACTCCTTTTATCTTATTAAAAACTTCCTCTTCCTCTTGTCCCCAGAGCCATACTGACTTCTCTTTCAATAAATCTAGTAATTTAGGATTAACAATATCCTGCCCTGGATGAAATCTTCTCAGAAATCCTACCATTCCTAAGAATGATTTCAATTGTTTCCGATTTCTAGGACTCGGGCATCGAGCAATAGCTTCAATACGTGCTGGGTCTGGCCTAATACCTTTACTGTCCACTATATGCCCCAAAAATCTCACTTCCTCCTTTCCGAAGTAAGATTTAGACAATTTTAAAGTAACTCCTCTGTCAATTAAACGGTTAAACAATTCCCGTAATATCGTTACGTGTTCTTCCCACGTTTTAGTAGCTACCAAAATATCATCTACATATAAAATAATCTTTTGTAACAATTGCTGACCCAAAGCAGAATCTAATGCCCTAATGAAAGTTGAAACTGATATATATAGTCCAAAAGGTAAATCTTGGAACTGATATGATCTGCCTTCAAAAAGAAAAGCCGTATATTGCCGTGAATCCGGGTGTAATGTTACTTGATGGTAGCCGTCCGTTAGATCCATTGTACTCATATAACGAGAACCAGCAATCTTAAGAAGTACGTCCTCCATAGGAATAGGTCTGTCTCTTTCCATCTCTATAATTTTATTTAATTCCTGGGCATCCAGAACTAGTCGTACCCCACCAGTGGCTTTCTTAACTACCCACAACGGACTGTTAAAAGTGCTACATGATCGTTCGATAATGTTTTGTTCTAGCATCTTACTTATTTCTCTACTAGCCGGTTATTTGAATTGTACTGGAATAGGATAAGGTTTCTTAAAGAATGGTTTTTTATCTTTAATGTTAAGTTTACAAACGTAATCTTTAATTCTCCCCGGTACATCTGAGAAGACGGCTCTAAATTCTAACATCAAAGATTCCAACTCTTCCTTTTCTTGTTCGGATAGACAATTCGTAGAATAACATTTTTCTTTCACTTCAGTTTCGATACTATTACTAGCCTGACATTGGTATACTGCATACTCAAGATCACTAAAATCTGTTAATAGGTTCATGGTCGGTGCGTACTTAATCTGTAAGGATTCGTAGCAATTTTCAGGTACTTGATTATTAGAAAACCTCACTTTAAAAGCACATGCCTCCTTATGGATAGTTAAGGAAGAGTCTTTAAAATCTAATATAGCTTTATATTTACACAGCCAATCTATACCTAAAATTATGGCCACATTTAAGTTGGCTACGACGAGTACAGAGTGAGCAATTAATTGTTTAGCAATTTCAAAAGTTACATAAACTTCCTCAGTAATATTTTGACTTCTTTTACCAGTAACTCCTATAATTTTCACCCCAGTTACAGGTAAAGTTGGGAAATTCCAATATTTTCTTTTAAGCTGAAATAATTCTTTGGATAAAATACTTACTTCGCTATCCGAATCAATTATAATATTTACTTCGGTATCTTTAACATAACCTTTAATAACGGGTTTATAAGTTATATTCTCCCTTATCTCATTGTCTTCCTGAAGTAAATCTTGTTGCCAGTCACTGTCCTTTTGGCAGCTTAATGATAAATTGCAATTGGGTCTTGTATAATCTTGACTAACAGTTCCCTTTAGTTGACCCGTACTAAAGGACTTTACTAGTTTTCCGAACTTTCTATGATGACGCCACCTACCACTTGACCTTCATTAATTACTTGAGGATGATTTATCTCATGATCTTTATTGTGTAATTTCCGCACTTTAGAGTTATTACCATGATTTTGTTGGCTCTCTTCATCTTTAGATTGACGCTTTATATAACAAAACCGGCTATGATTGTTGTTAATAGCTTTTCGTGGTTCTGAATTATTATTATTATTTCGAGGATTGTCATTTGTACCAAATCTAAACTTCTCGTCTTCCCTTTCTCTATTAAGTATATCTAACTGCTCTAAATATCCTAACAATTCGCACGGCTGTGACCATTCTCTTTCTATCATTCTTTCCTTTACATAATACGATAACCTACTAATTAGGACTCGTATTAAATGACTTTCAATAATTGGTTCTTCAATTAATTTAGCACGGTTTAAATGCCATTCAAAATAATACCTATAACCTCCCCACCGTTTAGAATATGGAGGAGGGTCTAACAACTCTAAAGTTAAGTGTTGTTGTTTTCCTCTTGACCAATAATTTTGTTTAAACTGCTTAACAAAATCATCCCAGTCCCTAAATTCAGTTCTATGCAGTACTGCCCATTCCGCAGCTTCTGCTTCTAAATGTCCTATTACAAATTGAATGCGTTTTTCATTACTCCATTTAGGAGATAATGATGTTTCAAAAGCTTATATAAAGATTATAGGGTGAAGTTCGCCTCCTGGTTTGAATACAGGAAATCGACTTGCTACATTTGAATTTGTTGTTATGTCATCCAGACATTCTGCGAGAGAAATAGTCGGATTTTGTTTAGATTTCAGAGACGGAGTTGCATCGGATTGGCTTGCTGTGATTGCTTTATTCATATTGTTGTCGTCCGAGCTAGCAAATTCGATGCGACTGTTGTCTCTGATTATGTTATTACCTCTGCTACTTGAAACGTTTTCATTATTATCTAATTCCGATAACCGTTTAGTAATTTCCTGTATCCGCATTTCTGTATTGGATACGCGATTAGCTAATATCGATTCTTCACTGTGTTCACGATGTGAACGCTCTGTACCTTCGTCAATGTTATTATCTTTGGCAGTCTCAAGGTTACTACATATTTCAGTAATTAAAAATTTCATGTTTTCGATTTCGGTATGGTCCTTTTCTACTTGATTAGTTAATGTCTCTAATTCAACATTATCTATTGAAGAAATCTCTACAGGTTTGGTAGAGACCTCTTTAATAGATTCCAATAATTCTCTACGAACAGTTTCCGTTTGCATAGAAAATTCATCTCGTAACATATCGTTATTTTTCTGTATTTCATTTACAACTAAGATATTGACACTATCTAGTCTCTCGGTTAAGTCAGTAATATCGTTTCGCATGCGAGCTTTTTCCTCGCGCGATTCCTGGATATGTTCTTCTAACCTTTTACAATTATCAGCAATCTTATTACTATGTCCTACTAATTTTTCCTGCATTTCAACTTTAGAAGACTCTATTTTATCACTTAATTCTCGACTGGTTTCATTAAGATATTCCTGTAACCTGTCTGTAGATTTTGTTAGCTCCCCTTTAAGTCTAGCAGTAGATTCCTCGTTAGACTGTTTTAACTCCTGTTTTAGTTCCTCTTTCAATCTAGCAGTAGATTCCTCGTTAGACTGTTTTAATTCCTGTTTTAGTTCCTCTTTCAATCTAGCAGCAGATTCTGTTTTAATTCAGCTAGAAAATCCCCGTTAGATTGTTTTAATTTAGCGATCGCTCTAAAAAGGGATCTCATGCTCCTATCGGACATAGATTGCTCTTTGTCTGACATTTCACTTCCAGACATTATTGTAAGAAATTAACTATTTACACACGCAGACTTGTAATCAACAATCCTATAAAAACACACTCCCTATATACAACACTCCACTTCCAACTTGAAACAAACTCACCGGACACTAATATTGTAATTTGTAGTTCTCGATGATCAGTGTGCTGCTATGGGCTGCAGACGTAACAGCCGTCGATGCAGCCGCTGAGATGCCGCGACCCCGCTTCCGCAACCGGCAGGACGCTGAGTCGAACACCGGAAACGTCACTGGCTGCTACCACGCCCGGCACCGCCGTAGACAGGCAAAGCCCTCAGCAACACCTCTAATACCAGCCGGAGGAACACCCCGCAGCTGACGTACTGGGCCTATTAGTTTAGGGAGAAAAAAGGTTGTCGGGTTTTGCAGGGTTCAGCTGCTGCCCAACAGATGCGCCTTCTCGTGGAACAACTGCGTGACCGTACTGCTTGGCTGCGCTCCGTCAGATGCTCACACCCGCGAAGTCGCCGCTGGCTGGTGAAGGCTCCACGAAAACTCGCGTTGACTTCCGAAGGACTCTTGATGTTTTGTTTCGTACCTGTCTGCCTTAGTTGCACACATAGTCCTGTTTCTAAGGTCGCCACGGTGTAGTGTAACGACGCAAGTTTTTCGTTTGATATATATGTATGACCATGTGCACACTTCGTCACCTACGTCAGTTACAACCCACTTCAAAAATGATTTATATGCTTTTTAAATTGTCATAGAGTGGTTCTTGAACGAAACTGTAAAACATCAGTTGAGTCGTATGCAAAGAATTACATCACTTGGGCCAATTGGTTTTTGTAACTTTTTCGATTTAAATTTCGATTGTTTCTCCTCATAAATTATATTGACACACGTTATCTTGATCTAATCGATATCAGATTCACACATTAAACAAACTTTTGAGATTCAAAGTTTCGGTGAACGCCATAAGAATCACTAATCTTGTCAAATATATTATTAATCCGTTCACATAATTCTTCATAAATAAATCTTCAAGACACGTGTTTCAACTTTAATAGCATACACTATTTTATTAGCTTCCTGCACATACAGATGTGAACTTGAGCGTTGAGAGTTAGTGACTGACTTTTCAATAAGATTAAGCACTATGTGACGTCATTGATGTACAAAAAGAGTATAAAAATTCATTTTTAATTTTTAGAAGCACGACGCAACAACTCGGTTCCAGGATCTTCTGTTGCTCCTTGGCTGTCGACCCGCGACGTATAGCATCCAGGAATTTCCTCTCTGGTCGCGGCAACGAAGATACTGTCCCCGTTCGTTGCGCCGCCCTCACCGTACATGAAACACATAAAAAAAATACAAACTTTTAGATAATTCACATCTATCACAAATAATAAGAAAATCACATAAACAAAACTAAATTTAACTTATAGTCACCTGCAAACTGGGCTGACTTTGGTGGATGGGTGACGCTTAATTTCGTCCCACTACACTATGGATTCTATGATTTCCCCTTCTAAATCGGATTACGTTTCTATGGAAACGATAGGATTTTCTCTCGCGAGGCGAGTATCTCCTTTCCGATGCACTATTCCTCCTTTACTGCATCCCTCGCTCCCTCACATTGACGAATTAACACAGAAATGTCGTCGCTATGAAATACTATTCGTTCTATGACTTCTAACTCTAAATGGAGTAACGTTTCGATGGAAACGCCAGGATCTTCTTTTGAGAGGCGAGTATCTCCTTTCCGATGCACTATTCCTTCTGTGCTTCATCCCTCGCTCCATCACATTGACGAATTAACACAGAAATTGCGTCGCTATGAAATGGTATGGGTTCTATGACTTCACCTTCTAAATCGAGTAACGTTTCTATGGAGACGACAGGATTGTCTTATGGGAGGCGAGTATCTCCTTTCCGATGCACTAGTCGTTCTTTACTCCATCTTTCGCTCCGTCATATTGGCGAATTAACACAGAATTGCTTCGCTATGAAATACTATGGGTTCTATGACTTCTCCTATTAAATCGAGTAACGTTTCTATGGAAACAACAGGATTTTCCTTTAGGAGGCGCGTATCTCCTATTCGATGCACTATTCCTTCTGTACTGCATCCCTCACTCCCACATATTGACGAATTAACACAGAAATTGCTTCGCTATGAAATCCTATGAGGTCTATAACTTCTCCTTCTCTATCGAGTATCACAGAAACGACAGGATTTTTTTTGGGAGGCGAGTATCTCCTTTCCGATGCACTATTCCTTCTTTACTGCGTCCCTCGCTCCCTCACATTGACGAATCAACACAGGATTTGCGGCACTATGAAATACTAGGGGTTCTATGACTTCTCCTCCTAAATCGAGTAACGTTTCTATGGAACCGACTGGATTTTCTTTTGGGAGGTGAGTATCTCCTTTCCGGTGCACTATTCCTTCAATACTGCATCCCTCGCTCCCTCACATTGACGAATTAACACAGAAATTGCGTCTTTCATGAAATGCTATGGGTTCTATGACTTCTGCTTTTAAATCGAGTAACGTTTCTATGGAAACGACAGGATTTTCCTTTAGGAGGCGAGTATCTACTTTCCGATGCACTATTCCTTCTGTACTGCATGCCTCGCTCCCTCATATTGCCGAATTAACACAGAAATTGCTTCGCTATGAAATACTATGGGGTCTAATACATCTCCTTCTCTATCGAGTATCACAGAAACGACAGGATTTTCTGTTGGGAGGCGAGTATCTCCTTTCCGATGAACTATTCCTTCTTTTCTGCATCTCTCGCTCTCTCACATTGACGAATTAACACTGAAATTGAGTCGCTATGATATACTATTGGTTCTATGACTTCTCCTTCTAAATCGAGTAACGTTTCTATGGAACCGACAGGATTCCCTTTTGAGAGGCGAGTATCTCCTTTCCGATGCACTATTACTTCTTTACTGCATCCCTCGCTCTCTCACATTGACGAATTAACACAGAAATTGCGTCATTTATGAAATGCTATGGGTTCTATGACTTCTCCTTCTAAATCAAGTAACGTTTCAATGGAAACGACAGAATTTTCTTTGGAGAGGCGAGTATCTCCTTTCCGATGCACTATTACCTCTTTACTGCATCCCTCGCTCTCTCACATTGACGAATTAACACTGAAATTGAGTCGCTATGAAATACTATGGTTTATATGACTTCTCCTTCTAAATCATCTAATGTTTTTATGGTAACGACAGGATTTTCTTTTAAGGAGGCGTGTATCTCCTTTCCGAAGCACTATTCCTTCTTTACTACATCCCTCCCTCCCTCACATTGACGAATTAAGACAGAAATCGCGTCGCTATGAAATACTATGGGGTCTATATATTCTCCTTCTAAATCGAGTAACGTTTCTATGGAAACGACAGGATTTTCTTTTGAGAGGCGAGTATCTCCTTTTCGATGCACTATTCCTTCTTTCCTTCAACCCTCGCTTCATAACATTGACGAATTAACACAGAAATTACGTCGCTATGAAATACTATTGGTTCTAAGACTTCTCCTTCTAAACCAAATTACGTTTCTATGGAAACGACAGGATTTTCTTTTGAGAGGCGAGTATCTCCTTTCCGGTGCACTATTCCTTCTTTACTGCATCCCTCGCTCCCTCAATATGACGGATTAACACAGAAATTTCGTCGCTATGTAATTCTATGGGGTGTAGGACTTAATCTTCTTAATTAAGTAACGTTTCTATGGAAACGACAGGATTTTTTTTGGGAGGCGAGTATCTCCAATCCGATGCTCTATTCCTTCTTTACTGCATCCCTCTCTCCGTCACATTGACAAATTAAGACAGAAAATGCGTCGCTATGTAATACTATGGGTTATATGATTTCTCATTCAAAATCGAGTAACGTTTCTATAGAAACGACACGATTGTCTTATGGGAGGCGATTATCTCCTTTCCGATGCACTACTCGACCTTTACTGTCCCTCCTACGGTCACATTGACGAATTAACACAGAAATTGCTTCTCTATGAAATACTATGGGTTCAATGACTTCTCCTTCTAAATCGAGTAACGTTTCTATGGAAACCACAGGATTTTCCTTTGGGAGGCGAGTATCTCCTTTCCGATGCACTATTCATTCTGTACTGCATCCCTCGCTCCCTCACATTGACGGATTGACACAGAAATTGAGTCACTATGAAATACTATGGCTTCTATGACTTCTCCTTTTAAATCAAGTAACGTTTCTATGGAACCGAAAGGATTTTCTTTTGGGATACGAGTACCTTCTATCCGATGCACTATTCCTTCTTTATTGCATCCTTCGCTCCCTCACATTGACGAATTAACACAGAAAGTGCGTCGCTATGAAATACTATGGGTTCTATGACTTCTACTTCTAAATCGAGTAAGGTCTCTATGGAACCGAATGGATGTTCTTTTGGGAGGCGAGTATCACCTTTCCGATGCACTCATCCTTCTTTACTTTATCCCTCCGTCCCTCACATTGAGGAATTAACACAGAAACTGCGTTGCTATGAAATGCTATGGGTTACATGACTTCTCATTCTAAATCGACTAATGTTTATATGGTAATGACGGGATTTTCTTTTGGGAGGCGAGTATCTCCTTTCCGATGCATTATTCCTTCTTTACTACATCCCTCGCTCCCTCACATTGACGAATTAACACAGAAATTGCGTCGCTATGAAATACTATGTGTTCTATGAATGCTCCTTCTAAAGCGAGTAACGTTTCTATGGAAACGACAGGATTTTCTTTTGAGAGGCGAGTATCTCCTTTCCGATGCACTCTTCCTTCTTTAATGCATCCCTAGCTCCCTCTCATTGATGAATTAACACAGAAATTACGTCGCTATGAAATACTATGGGTTCTATGACTTCTCCTTCTAAATCGAGTAACGTTTCTATGGAACCGACAGGATTTTCTTTTAGGTGGTGAGTATCTCCTTTCCGGTGCACTATTCCTTCT
This sequence comes from Schistocerca piceifrons, assembly GCF_021461385.2. Lineage (NCBI taxonomy): Eukaryota > Metazoa > Arthropoda > Insecta > Orthoptera > Acrididae > Schistocerca > Schistocerca piceifrons. The sequence continues at coordinate 64,733 of NW_025728219.1, read as the reverse complement.
TTACTGCATCCCTCGCTCAATCACATTGTCGAATTAACACTGAAATTCCGTCGATATGAAATAGTATGGGTCCCATGACTTCTCCTTTTAAATCGAGTTTCGTTTCTATGGAAACGACAGGATTTTATTTTGGGATACGAGTACCTCCTTTCCGATGCACTATTCCTTCTTTACTGCATCCCTCGCTCCCTCACATTGACGAATTAACAGACAAGTTGGGTCGCTATGAAATACTATGGGTTCTATGACTTCTCCTTCTAAATCGAGTAACGTTTCTATGGAAATGACGGGAGATTCTTTTGGGAGGCGAGTATCTCCTTTCCGATGCACTAATCCGTCTTTACTGCATCCCTCGCTCAGTCACATTGACGAATTAACACAGAAATTACGTCGCTATTAAATACTATGGGTTCTATGTCTTCTCCTTCCAAATCGAGAAATGTTTCTTTGGAAACGACTGGATTTTCTTTTGGAGGCAAGTATCAACTTCCAGATGCACTATTCCGTCTCTACTGCATCCCTCGCTCCCTCACTTTGTCGAATTAACAATGAAATTGGGTCACTATGACGTACTATGGGTTCCATGACTCTTCCTCCTAAATCGAGTTTCATATTTATGGAAACGACTGGATTTTCTTTTGGGATACGAGTATCTCCTTTCCGATGCACTATTCCTTCTTTACTGCATCCCTTGCTTACTCAGTTTGATGAATTAACACAGAAAGTTGCGTCGCTATGGAATACTATGTGTTCCACGCATTCTCCTTCCCAGTCGAGTAACCTTTCTATGGAAACTACATGATTTTCTTTTGGGAGGCGAGTATCTCCTTTCTGATGCACTATTCCTTCTTTACTGCATCCCTCGCGCTCTCACACTGAGGATTTACCACAGAAATTACGTTACTATGAATTACTATGGGTTCTACGACTTCTCTTTCAAAATCGAGTAACGTTTCTATGGAAACGACAAGAGTTTCTTTTGGGAGGAGAGTATATCCGTTCCGATTCACTTTTCCTTCTTTACTGCATCCTTCGCTCCCTCCCATTGACGAATTAACACTGAAATTGAGTCGCTATGGAATACTATGGGGTCTATGACTTCTCCTTCTAAATCGAGTGACGTTTGTATGGATACGACAGGATTTTCTTTTGGGAGGCAAGTATCCCCTTTCCGATACACTATTCCTTCTTTACTGCATCTCTCGCTCCCTCACTTTGTCGAATTTACACTGAAATTGCAATGCTATCGAATTCTATGGGTTCTATGACTTCTCCTTTTAAATCGAGTTTCGTTTCTATGGAAACGACAGGATTTTATTTTGGGATACGAGTACCTCCTTTCCGATGCACTATTCCTTCTTTACTGCATCCCTCGCTCCCTTACATTGACGAATTAACACAGAAATTGCGCCGCCATGAATTACTATGGCTTCTATGACTTCTCCTTTTAAATCGAGTAACGTTTCTATGGCTACGACAGAATTTTTTTCGGGAGGCGAGTATCTTTTTTCTGATGCACTATTCCTTCTTTACTGAATCCCTCGCTCCCTCACATTGACGAATTAACACAGAAAATCCGTCGCTATGTAACGCTTGGGGTTCTACGACTTCTCCTTCTTAATCGAGTAACCTTTCTATGGAAACGACAGGATTTTCTTTCGGGATGTGAAAATCTCTTTTCGGATGCAGTATTCCTTCTTTACTGCACCCCTCCCTCCCTCACTTTGACGAATTAACACAGAAATAGTGTCGCTATGAAATAGTATGGGTTCTATGACTTCTCCTTCTTAATCGAGTAACGTTTCTATGGAAATGAAAGGATTTCCTTGTGGGAGTCGAGTATATCTAATCCGATGCACTATTCCTTCATTACAGCATCCCTCGCACGCTGACATTGACGAATTAACTCTGAAATTGCGTCGCTATGAAATACTATGTGTTCTATGACTTCTCCTTCTGAACCGAGTAACGTTTCTATGGAAACAACGGGATTTTCTTATGGTAGGCGATTATCTCCTTTCCGATGCACTATTTCTTCTTTACTACATCCCTCGCTCCCTCACATTGAAGTTTTAACACAGATATTGCGTCGCTATGAAATACTATGGGATCTATGACTTATCCCTCTAAATCGAGTAACGTTTCTATGGAAACGACAGGACTTTCCATTGAGAGGCGAGTATCTCGTTTCCGATGCACTATTCCTTCTTTACTGCATCCCTCGCTCCCTCACTTTGTCGAATTTACACTGAAATTGCGTCGCTATCGAATTCTATGTGTTCCATGACTTCTCGTTCTAAATCGAGATTCGGTTCTATGGAAACGACTGGATTTACTTGTGAGATACGAGTATCTCCTTTCCGGTGCACTACTCCTTCTTTACAGCATCTCTCGCTCCCTCACATTGACAAATTAACACAGACATTGCGTCGCTAAGAAATACTATGGTTTCTATGACTTCTCCTTCTAAATCGAATAACGTTTCTATGCAAACGACTGGATTTTCTTTCGGGACGCGAGTATCTCCTTTGCGATGCACTATTCCTTCTTTACTGCATCCATAGCTCCCTCACACTGACGAATGAACACAGATATTGCATCACTATGAAAAACTGTGGGTTCTATGACATCTCCCTCTAAATCGAGTAACGTTTCTATGGAGACGACAGTATTTTCTATTGGGAGGCGAGTATGTCTTTTCAGATGCCCTATTCCTCCATTACTGCTTCCCTCGCTCCCTCACATTGACGAATTAACACAGAAATTGCGACGCTATGAAATACTATGGCTTCAATAACTTCTCCTTCTAAATCGAGGAACGTTTCTACGGAAACGACAATATTATCTTTTGGGAGGCGAGTATCCCCTTTCCGATGCACTATTCCATCTTTACTACATCCCTCGCCCCTCACACTGACGAATTAACACGGAAGTGGTGACGCTATGAAATACTATTGGTTCTACGACTTCTCCTTCTAAATCGAGTAACGTTTCTATGGAAACGACAAGAGTTTCTTTTGGGAGGAGAGTATCTCCGTTCCGATTCACTATTCCTTCTTTACTGCATCCCTCGCTCCCTCCCATTGACGAATTAACACTGAAATTGAGTCGCTATGGAATACTATGTCTTCTATAACTTCTCCTTCTAAATCGAGGAACGTTTCTACGGAAACGACAATATTTTCTTTTGGGAGGCGAGTATCCCCTTTCCGATGCACTATTCCATCTTTACTGCATCCCTCGCCCCTCACACTGACGAATTAACACGGAAGTGGTGTCGCTATGAAATACTATTGCTTCTTTGCCTTCTCCTTCTAAATCGAGTAACGTTTCTATGGAAACGACAAGAGTTTCTTTTGGGAGGGGAGTATCTCCGTTCCGATTCACTATTCCTTCTTTACTGCATCCCTCGCTCCCTCCCATTGACGAATTATCACTGAAATTGAGTCGCTATGGAATACTATGTGTTCCATAACTTCTCCTTCTAAATCGAGGAACGTTTCTACGGAAACGACAATATTTTCTTTTGGGAGGCGAGTATCCCCTTTCCGATGCACTATTCCATCTTTACTGCATCCCTCGCCCCTCACACTGACGAATTAACACGGAAGTGGTGTCGCTATGAAATACTATTGCTTCTATGACTTCTCCTTCTAAATCGAGTAACGTTTCTATGGAAACGACAAGAGTTTCTTTTGGGAGGGGAGTATCTTCGTTCCGATTCACTATTCCTTCTTTACTGCATCCCTCGCTCCCTCCCATTGACGAATTAACACTGAAATTGAGTCGCTATGGAATACTATGTGTTCTATAACTTCTCCTTCTAAATCGAGGAACGTTTCTACGGAAACGACAACATTTTCTTTTGGGAGGCGAGTATCCCCTTTCCGATGCAATACTCCATCTTTACTGCATCCCTCGCCCCTCACACTGACGAATTAACACGGAAGTGGTGTCGCTATGAAATACTATTGGTTCTATGACTTCTCCTTCTAAATCAAGTAACGTTTCTATGCAAACGACAAGAGTTTCTTTTGGGAGGAGAGTATCTCCGTTCCGATTCACTATTCCTTCTTTACTGCATCCCTCGCTCCCTCCTATTGACGAATTAACACTGAAATTGAGTCGCTATGGAATACTATGTGTTCTATAACTTCTCCTACTAAATCGAGAAACGTTTCTACGGAAACGACAATATTTTCTTTTGGGAGGCGAGTATTCCCTTTCCGATGCACTATTCCATCTTTACTGCATCCCTCGCCCCTCACACTGACGAATTAACACGGAAGTGGTGTCGCTATGAAATACTATTGGTTCTATGACTTCTCCTTCTAAATCGAGTAACGTTTCTATGGAAACGACAAGAGTTTCTTTTGGGAGGAGAGTATCTCCAATCCGATTCACTATTCCTTCTTTACTGCATCCCTCGCTCCCTCCCATTGACGAATTAACACTGAAATTGAGTCGCTTTCGAATACTATGTGTTCTATAACTTCTCCTTCTAAATCGAGGAACGTTTCTACGGAAACGACAATATTTTGTTTTGGGAGGCGAGCATCCCCTTTCCGATGCACTATTCCATCTTTACTGCATCCCTCGCCCCTCACACTGACGAATTAACACGGAAGTGGTGTCGCTATGAAATACTATTGGTTCTATGACTTCTCCTTCTAAATCGAGTAACGTTTCTATGGAAACGACAAGAGTTTCTTTTGGGAGGAGAGTATCTCCGTTCCGATTCACTATTTTTTCTTTACTGCATCCCTCGCTCCCTCCCATTGACGAATTAACACTGAAATTGAGTCGCTATGGAATACTATGTGTTCTATAACTTCTCCTTCTAAATCGAGGAACGTTTCTACGGAAACGACAATATTTTCTTTTGGGAGGCGAGTATTCCCTTTCCGATGCATTATTCCATCTTTACTGCATCCCTCGCCCCTCACACTGACGAATTAACACGGAAGTGGTGTCGCTATGAAATACTATTGGTTCTAAGACTTCTCCTTCTAAATCGAGTAACGTTTCTATGGAAACGACAAGAGTTTCTTTTGGGAGGAGAGTATCTCCAATCCGATTCGCTATTCCTTCTTTACTGCATCCCTCGCTCCCTCCCATTGACGAATTAACACTGAAATTGAGTCGCTATGGAATACTATGTGTTCTATAACTTCTCCTTCTAAATCGAGGAACGTTTCTACGGAAACGACAATATTTTCTTTTGGGAGGCGAGCATCCCCTTTCCGATGCACTATTCCATCTTTACTGCATCACTCGCCCCTCACACTGACGAATTAACACGGAAGTGGTGTCGCTATGAAATACTATTGGTTCTATGACTTCTCCTTCTAAATCGAGTAACGTTTCTATGGAAACGACAAGAGTTTCTTTTGGGAGGAGAGTATCTCCGTTCCGATTCACTATTCCTTCTTTACTGCATCCCTCGCTCCCTCCCATTGACGAATTACACTGAAATTGAGTCGCTATGGAATACTATGTGTTCTATAACTTCTCCTTCTAAATCGAGGAACGTTTCTACGGAAACGACAATATATTCTTTTGGGAGGCGAGTATTCCCTTTCCGATGCACTATTCCATCTTTACTGCATCCCTCGCCCCTCACATTGACGAATTAACACGGAAGTGGTGTCGCTATGAAATACTATTGGTTCTATGACTTCTCCTTCTAAATCGAGTAACGTTTCTATGGAAACGACAAGAGTTTCTTTTGGGAGGAGAGTATCTCCGTTCCGATTCACTATTCCTTCTTTACTGCATCCCTCGCTCCCTCATATTGACGAATTAACACTGAAATTGAGTCGCTATGGAATACTATGTGTTCTATAACTTCTCCTTCTAAATCGAGGAACGTTTCTACGGAAACGACAATATTTTCTTTTGGGAGGCGAGCATCCCCTTTCCGATGCCCTATCCCATCTTTATTGCATCCCTCGCCCCTCACACTGACGATTTAACACGGAAGTGGTGTCGCTATGAAATACTATTGGTTCTAAGACTTCTCCTTCTAAATCGAGGAACGTTTCTATGGAAACGACAAGAGTTTTATTTGGGAGGAGAGTATCTCCGGTCCGATTCACTATTCCTTCTTTACTGCATACCTCGCTCCCTCCCATTTACGAATTAACACTGAAATTGATTCGCTATGGAATACTATGTGTTCTATAACTTCTCCTTCTAAATCGAGGAACGTTTCTACGGAAACGACAATATTATCTTTTGGGAGGCGAGCATCCCCTTTCCGATGCACTATTCCATCTTTACTGCATCCCTCGCCCCTCACACTGACGAACTAACACGGAAGTGGTGTCGCTATGAAATACTATTGCTTCTATGACTTCTCCTTCTAAATCGAGTAACGCTTCTATGGAAACGACCAGAGTTTCTTTTGGGAGGAGAGTATCTCCGTTCCGATTCACTATTCCTTCTTTACTGCATCCCTCGCTCCCTCCCATTGACGAATTAACACTGAAATTGAGTCGCTATGGAATACTATGTGTTCTATAACTTTCCCTTCTAAATCGAGGAACGTTTCTACGGAAACGACAATATTTTCTTTTGGGAGGCGAGTATCCCCTTTCCGATGCACTATTCCATCTTTACTGCATCCCTCGCCCCTCACACTGACGAATTAACACGGAAGTGGTGTCGCTATGAAATACTATTGGTTCTATGACTTCTCCTTCTAAATCGAGTAACGTTTCTATGGAAACGACAAGAGTTTCTTTTGGGAGGAGAGTATCTCCGTTCCGATTCACTATTCCTTCTTTACTGCATCCCTCGCTCCCTCCCATTGACGAATTAACACTGAAATTGAGTCGCTATGGAATACTATGTGTTCTATAACTTTCCCTTCTAAATCGAGGAACGTTTCTACGGAAAAGACAATATTTTCTTTTGGGAGACGAGTATCCCCTTTCCGATGCACTATTCCATCTTTACTGCATCCCTCGCTCCCTCCCATTGACGAATTAACACTGAAATTGAGTCGCTATGGAATACTATGTGTTCTATAACTTTCCCTTCTAAATCGAGGAACGTTTCTACGGAAACGACAATATTTTCTTTTGGGAGGCGAGTATCCCCTTTCCGATGCACTATTCCATCTTTACTGCATCCCTCGCCCCTCACACTGACGAATTAACACGGAAGTGGTGTCGCTATGAAATACTATTGGTTCTATGACTTCTCCTTCTAAATCGAGTAACGTTTCTATGGAAACGACAAGAGTTTCTTTTGGGAGGAGAGTATCTCCGTTCCGATTCACTATTCCTTCTTTACTGCATCCCTCGCTCCCTCCCATTGACGAATTAACACTGAAATTGAGTCGCTATGGAATACTATGTGTTCTATAACTTTCCCTTCTAAATCGAGGAACGTTTCTACGGAAACGACAATATTTTCTTTTGGGAGGCGAGTATCCCCTTTCCGATGCACTATTCCATCTTTACTGCATCCCTCGCCCCTCACACTGACGAATTAACACGGAAGTGGTGTCGCTATGAAATACTATTGGTTCTATGACTTCTCCTTCTAAATCGAGTAACGTTTCTATGGAAACGACAAGAGTTTCTTTTGGGAGGAGAGTATCTCCGTTCCGATTCACTATTCCTTCTTTACTGCATCCCTCGCTCCCTCCCATTTACGAATTAACACTGAAATTGAGTCGCTATGGAGTACTATGTGTTCTATAACTTTCCCTTCTAAATCGAGGAGCGTTTCTACGGAAACGACAATATTTTCTTTTGGGAGGCGAGTATCCCCTTTCCGATGCACTATTCCATCTTTACTGCATCCCTCGCCCCTCACACTGACGAATTAACACGGAAGTGGTGTCGCTATGAAATACTATTGGTTCTATGACTTCTCCTTCTAAATCTAGTAACGTTTCTATGGAAACGACAAGAGTTTCTTTTGGGAGGAGAGTATCTCCGTTCCGATTCACTATTCCTTCTTTACTGCATCCCTCGCTCCCTCCCATTGACGAATTAACACTGAAATTGAGTCGCTATGGAATACTATGTGTTCTATAACTTTCCCTTCTAAGTCGAGGAACGTTTCTACGGAAACGACAATATTTTCTTTTGGGAGGCGAGTATCCCCTTTCCGATGCACTATTCCATCTTTACTGCATCCCTCGCCCCTCACACTGACGAATAAACACGGAAGTGGTGTCGCTATGAAATACTATTGGTTCTATGACTTCTCCTTCTAAATCGAGTAACGTTTCTATGGAAACGACAAAGTTTCTTTTGGGAGGAGAGTATTTCCGTTCCGATTCACTATTCCTTCTTTACTGCATCCCTCGCTCCCTCCCATTGACGAATTAACACTGAAATTGAGTCGCTATGGAAACTATGTGTTCTATAACTTTCCCTTCTAAATCGAGGAACGTTTCTACGGAAACGACAATATTTTCTTTTGCGAGGCGAGTATCCCCTTTCCGATGCACTATTCCATCTTTACTGCATCCCTCGCCCCTCACACTGACGAATTAACACGGAAGTGGTGTCGCTATGAAATACTATTGGTTCTATGACTTCTCCTTCTAAATCGAGTAACGTTTCTATGGAAACGACAAGAGTTTCTTTTGGGAGGAGAGTATCTCCGTTCCGATTCACTATTCCTTCTTTACTGCATCCCTCGCTCCCTCCCACTGACGAATTAACACTGAAATTGAGTCGCTATGGAATACTATGTGTTCTATTACTTTCCCTTCTAAATCGAGGAACGTTTCTACGGAAACGACAATATTTTCTTTTGGGAGGCGAGTATCCCCTTTCCGATGCACTATTCCATCTTTACTGCATCCCTCGCCCCTCACACTGACGAATTAACACGGAAGTGGTGTCGTTATGAAATACTATTGGTTCTATGACTTCTCCTTCTAAATCGAGTAACGTTTCTATGGAAACGACAAGAGTTTCTTTTGGGAGGAGAGTATCTCCGTTCCGATTCACTATTCCTTCTTTACTGCATCCCTCGCTCCCTCCAATTGACGAATTAACACTGAAATTGAGTCGCTATGGAATACTATGTGTTCTATAACTTTCCCTTCTAAATCGAGGAACGTTTCTACGGAAACGACAATATTTTCTTTTGGGAGGCGAGTATTCCCTTTCCGATGCACTATTCCATCTTTACTGCATCCCTCGCCCCTCACACTGACGAATTAACACGGATGTGGTGTCGCTATGAAATACAATTGGTTCTATGACTTCTCCTTCTAAATCGAGTAACGTTTCTATGGAAACGACAAGAGTTTCTTTTGGGAGGAGAGTATCTCCGTTTCGATTCACTATTCCTTCTTTACTGCATCCCTCGCTCCCTCCCATTGACGAATTAACACTGAAATTGAGTCGCTATGGAATACTATGTGTTCTATAACTTTCCCTTCTAAATCGAGGAACGTTCCTACGGAAACGACGGTATTTTCTTTTGGGAGGCGAGTATCCCCTTTCCGATGCACTATTCCATCTTTACTGCATCCCTCGCCCCTCACACTGACGAATTAACACGGAAGTGGTGTCGCTATGAAATACTATTGGTTCTATGACTTCTCCTTCTAAATCGAGTAACGTTCCTATGGAAACGACAAGAGTTTCTTTTGTGAGGAGAGTATCTCCGTTCCGATTCACTATTCCTTCTTTACTGCATCCCTCGCTCCCTCCCATTGACGAATTAACACTGAAATTGAGTCGCTATGGAATACTATGTGTTCTATAACTTTCCCTTCTAAATCGAGGAACGTTTCTACGGAAACGACAATATTTTCTTTTGGGAGGCGAGTATCCCCTTTCAGATGCACTATTCCATCTTTACTGCATCCCTCGCCACTCACACTGACGAAATAACACGGAAGTGGTGTCGCTATGAAATACTATTGGTTCTATGACTTCTCCTTCTATATCGAGTAACGTTTCTATGGAAACGACAAGAGTTTCTTTTGGGAGAAGAGTATCTCCGTTCCGATTCATTATTCCTTCTTTACTGCATCCCTCGCCCCCTCCCATTGACGAATTAACACTGAAATTGAGTCGCTATGGAATACTATGTGTTCTATAACTTTCCCTTCTAAATCGAGGAACGTTTCTACGGAAACGACAATATTTTCTTTTGGGAGGCGAGTATCCCCTTTCCGATGCACTATTCCATCTTTACTGCATCCCTCGCCCTTCACACTGACGAATTAACACGGAAGTGGTGTCGCTATGAAATACTATTGGTTCTATGACTTCTCCTTCTAAATCGAGTAACGTTTCTATGGAAACGACAAGAGTTTCTTTTGGGAGGAGAGTATCTCCGTTCCGATTCACTATTCCTTCTTTACTGCATCCCTCGCTCCCTCCCATTGACGAATTAACACTGAAATTGAGTCGCTATGGAATACTATGTGTTCTATAACTTTCCCTTCTAAATCGAGGAACGTTTCTACGGAAACGACAATATTTTCTTTTGGGAGGCGAGTATTCCCTTTCCGATGCACTATTCCATCTTTACTGCATCCCTCGCCCCTCACACTGACGAATTAACACGGAAGTGGTGTCGCTATGAAATACTAATGGTTCTATGACTTCTCCTTCTAAATCGAGTAACGTTTCTATGGAAACGACAAGAGTTTCTTTTGGGAGGAGAGTATCTCCGTTCCGATTCACTATTCCTTCTTTACTGCATCCCTCGCTCCCTCCCATTTACGAATTAACACTGAAATTGAGTCGCTATGGAATACTATGTGTTCTATAACTTTCCCTTCTAAATCGAGGAACGTTTCTACGGAAACGACAATATTTTCTTTTGGGAGGCGAGTATCCCCTTTCCGATGCACTATTCCATCTTTACTGCATCCGTCGCCCCTCACACTGACGAATAAACACGGAAGTGGTGTCGCTATGAAATACTATTGGTTCTATGACTTCTCCTTCTAAATCGAGTAACGTTTCTATGGAAACGACAAGAGTTTCTTTTGGGAGGAGGGTATCTCCGTTCCGATTCACTATTCCTTCTTTACTGCATCCCTCGCTCCCTCCCATTGACGAATTAACACTGAAATTGAGTCGCTATGGAATACTATGTGTTCTATAACTTTCCCTTCTAAATCGAGGAACGTTTCTACGGAAACGACAATATTTTCTTTTGGGAGGCGAGTATCCCCTTTCCGATGCACTATTCCATCTTTACTGCATCCCTCGCCCCTCACACTGACGAATAAACACGGAAGTGGTGTCGCTATGAAATACTATTGGTTCTATGACTTCTCCTTCTAAATCGAGTAACGTTTCTATGGAAACGACAAGAGTTTCTTTTGGGAGGAGAATAACTCCGTTCCGATTCACTATTCCTTCTTTACTGGATCCCTCGCTCCCTCCCATTGACGAATTAACACTGAAATTGAGTCGCTATGGAATACTATGTGTTCTATAACTTCTCCTTCTAAATCGAGGAACGTTTCTACCGAAACGACAATATTTTCTTTTGGGAGGCGAGCATCCCCTTTCCGATGCACTATTCCATCTTTACTGCATCCCTCGCCCCTCACACTGACGAATTAACACGGAAGTGGTGTCGCTATGAAATACTATTGGTTCTATGACTTCTCCTTCTAAATCGAGTAACGTTTCTATGGAAACGACAAGAGTTTCTTTTGGGAGGAGAATATCTCCGTTCCGATTCACTATTCCTTCTTTACTGCATCCCTCGCTCCCTCCCATTGACGAAGTAACACTGAAATTTAGTCGCTATGGAATACTATGTGTTCTATAACTTTCCCTTCTAAATCGAGGAACGTTTCTACGGAAACGACAATATTTTCTTTTGGGAGGCGAGTATCCCCTTTCCGATGCACTATTCCATCTTTACTGCATCCCTCGCCCCTCACACTGACGAATAAACACGGAAGTGGTGTCGCTATGAAATACTATTGGTTCTATGACTTCTCCTTCTAAATCGAGTAACGTTTCTATGGAAACGACAAGAGTTTCTTTTGGGAGGAGAGTATCTCCGTTCCGATTCACTATTCCTTCTTTACTGCATCCCTCGCTCCCTCCCATTGACGAATTAACACTGAAATTGAGTCGCTATGGAATACTATGTGTTCTATAACTTCTCCTTCTAAATCGAGGAACGTTTCTACGGAAACGACAATATTTTCTTTTGGGAGGCGAGCATCCCCTTTCCGATGCACTATTCCATCTTTACGGCATCCCTCGCCCCTCACACTGACGAATTAACACGGAAGTGGTGTCGCTATGAAATACTATTGGTTCTATGACTTCTCCTTCTAAATCGAGTAACGTTTCTATGGAAACGACAAGAGTTTCTTATGGGAGGAGAGTATCTCCGTTCCGATTCACTCTTCCTTCTTTACTGCATCCCTCGCTCCCTCCCATTGACGAATTAACACTGAAATTGAGTCGCTATGGAGTACTATGTGTTCTATAACTTCTCCTTCTAAATCGAGGAACGTTTCTACGGAAACGACAATATTTTCTTTTGGGAGGCGAGTATCCCCATTCCGATGCACTATTCCGTCTTTACTGCATCCCTCGCCCCTCACACTGACGAACTAACACGGAAGGGGTGTCGCTATGAAATACTATTGGTTCTATGACTTCTCCTTCTAAATCGAGTAACGTTTCTATGGAAACGACAAGAGTTTCTTTTGTGAGGAGAGTATCTCCGTTCCAATTCACTATTCCTTCTTTACTGCATCCCTCGCTCCCTCCCATTGACGAATTAACACTGAAATTGAGTTGCTATGGAATACTATGTGTTCTATATCTTCTCCTTCTAAATCGAGGAACGTTTCTACGGAAACGACAATATTTTCTTTTGGGAGGCGAGCATCCCCTTTCCGATGCACTATTCCATTTTTACTGCATCCCTCGCCCCTCACACTGACGAATTAACACGGAAGTGGTGTCGCTATGAAATACTATTGGTTCTATGACTTCTCCTTCTAAATCGAGTAACGTTTCTATGGAAACGACAAGAGTTTCTTTTGGGAGGAGAGTATCTCCGTTCCGATTCACTATTCCTTCTTTACTGCATCCCTCGCTCCCTCCCATTGACGAATTAACACTGAAATTAGGTCGCTATGGAATACTATGTGTTCTATAACTTCTCCTTCTAAATCGAGGAACGTTTCTACGGAAACGACAATATTTTCTTTTGGGAGGCGAGCATCCCCTTTCCGATGCACTATTCCATCTTTACTGCATCCCTCGCCCCTCACACTGACGAATTAACACGGAAGTGGTGTCGCTATGAAATACTATTGGTTCTATGACTTCTCCTTCTAAATCGAGTAACGTTTCTATGGAAACGACAAGAGTTTCTTTTGGGAGGAGAGTATCTCCGTTCCGATTCACTATTCCTTCTATACTGCATCCCTCGCTCCCTCCCATTGACGAATTAACACTGAAATTGAGTCGCTATGGAATACTATGTGTTCTATAACTTCTCCTTCTAAATCGAGGAACGTTTCTACGGAAACGACAATATTTTCTTTTGGGAGGCGAGCATCCACTTTCCGTTGCACTATTCCATCTTTACTGCATCCCTCGCCCCTCACACTGACGAATTAACACGGAAGTGGTGTCGCTATGAAATACTATTGGTTCTATGACTTCTCCTTCTAAATCGAGTAACGTTTCTATGGAAACGACAAGAGTTTCTTTTGGGAGGAGAGTATCTCCGCTCCGATTCACTATTCCTTCTTTACTGCATCCCTCGCTCCCTCCCATTGACGAATTAACACTGAAATTGAGTCGCTATGGAATACTATGTGTTCTATAACTTCTCCATCTAAATCGAGGAACGTTTCTACGGAAACGACAATATTTTCTTTTGGGAGGCGAGCATCCCCTTTCCGATGCACTATTCCATCTTTACTGCATCCCTCGCCCCTCACACTGACGAATTAACACGGAAGTGGTGTCGCTATGAAATACTATTGGTACTATGACTTCTCCTTCTAAATCGAGTAACGTTTCTATGGAAACGACAAGAGTTCCTCTTGGGAGGAGAGTATCTCCGTTCCGATTCACTATTCCTTCTTTACTGCATCCCTCGCTCCCTCCCATTGACGAATTAACACTGAAATTGAGTCGCTATGGAATACTATGTGTTCTATAACTTCTCCTTCTAAATCGAGGAACGTTTCTACGGAAACGACAATATTTTCTTTTGGGAGGCGAGCATCCCCTTTCTGATGCACTATTCCATCTTTACTGCATCCCTCGCCCCTCACACTGACGAATTAACACGGAAGTTGTGTCGCTATGAAATACTATTGGTTCTATGACTTCTCCTTCTAAATCGAGTAACGTTTCTATGGAAACGACAAGAGTTTCTTTTGGGAGGAGAGTATCTCCGTTCCGATTCACTATTCCTTCTTTACTGGATTCCTCGCTTCCTCCCATTGACGAATTAACACTGAAATTGAGTCGCTATGGAATACTATGTGTTCTATACCTTTCCCTTCTAAATCGAGGGACGTTTCTACGGAAACGACAATATTTTCTTTTGGGAGGCGAGTATCCCCTTTCCGATGCACTATTCCATCTTTACTGCATCCCTCGCCCCTCACACTGACGAATTAACACGGAAGTGGTGTCGCTATGAAATACTATTGGTTCTATGACTTCTCCTTCTAAATCGAGTAACGTTTCTATGAAAACGACAAGAGTTTCTTTTGGGAGGAGAGTATCTCCGTTTCCGATTCACTATTCCTTCTTTGCTGCATCCCTCGCTCCCTCCCATTGACGAATTAACACTGAAATTGAGTCGCTATGGAATACTATGTGTTCTATAACTTCTCCTTCTAAATCGAGGAACGTTTCTACGGAAACGACAATATTTTCTTTTGGGAAGCGAGCATCCCCTTTCCGATGCACTATTCCATCTTTACTGCATCTCTCGCCCCTCACACTGACGAATTAACACGGAAGTGGTGTCGCTATGAAATACTATTGGTTCTATGACTTCTCCTTCTAAATCGAGTAACGTTTCTATGGAAACGACAAGAGTTTCTTTTGGGAGGAGAGTATCTCCGTTCCGATTCACTAATCCTTCTTTACTGTATCCCTCGCTCCCTCCCATTGACGAATTAACACTGAAATTGAGTCGCTATGGAATACTATGTGTTCTATAACTTCTCCTTCTAAATCGAGGAACGTTTCTGCGGAAAAGACAATATTTTCTGTTGGGAGGCGAGTATCCCCTTCTCGATGCACTATTCCTTCTTTGCTGCATCCCTCGCTCCCTCACATTGACGAATTAACAGAGACATTGCGTAGCTGTGAAATACTATGGGCTCTATGACTTCTTCTTCTAATTCGAGTAACGTTTGTATTGCAACGAGAGGATTTTCCTTTGGGAGGCGATTATCTCTTTTCTGATGAACTATTCATTCTCTACTGCATCCCTCGCTCCCTCACTTTGACGAATTAACACTGAAATTGAGTCGCTATGAAATACTATGTGTTCTATAATTTCTCCTTCTAAATCGAGGAACGTTTCTACGGAAACTACAATATTTCCTTTTGGGAGACGAGCATCCCCTTTCCGATGCACTATTCCATCTTTACTGCATCCCTCGCCCCTCACACTGACGAATTAACACGGAAGTGGTGTCGCTATGGAATACTATTGGTTCTATGACATCTCCTTCTAAATCGAGTAACGTTTCTATGGAAACGACAAGAGTTTCTTTTGGGAGGAGAGTATCTCCGTTCCGATTCACTATTCCTTCTTTACTGCATCCCTCGCTCCCTCCCATTGACGAATTAACACTGAAATTGAGTCGCTATGGAATACTATGTGTTCTATAACTTCTCCTTCTAAATCGAGGAACGTTTCTACGGAAACGACAATATTTTCTTTTGGGAGGCGAGCATCCCCTTTCTGATGCACTATTCCATCTTTACTGCATCCCTCGCCCCTCACACTGACGAATTAACACGGAAGTTGTGTCGCTATGAAATACTATTGGTTCTATGACTTCTCCTTCTAAATCGAGTAACGTTTCTATGGAAACGACAAGAGTTTCTTTTGGGAGGAGAGTATCTCCGTTCCGATTCACTATTCCTTCTTTACTGCATTCCTCGCTTCCTCCCATTGACGAATTAACACTGAAATTGAGTCGCTATGGAATACTATGTGTTCTATAACTTTCCCTTCTAAATCGAGGGACGTTTCTACGGAA
The DNA here is from genome assembly GCF_021461385.2 of Schistocerca piceifrons. Classification (NCBI taxonomy): domain Eukaryota; kingdom Metazoa; phylum Arthropoda; class Insecta; order Orthoptera; family Acrididae; genus Schistocerca; species Schistocerca piceifrons. The sequence continues at coordinate 48,511 of NW_025728219.1, read as the reverse complement.
ACGACAATATTTCCTTTTGGGAGGCGAGTATCCCCTTTCCGATGCACTATTCCATCTTTACTGCATCCCTCGCCCCTCACACTGACGAATTAACACGGAAGTGGTGTCGCTATGAAATACTATTGGTTCTATGACTTCTCCTTCTAAATCGAGTAACGTTTCTATGAAAACGACAAGAGTTTCTTTTGGGAGGAGAGTATCTCCGTTTCCGATTCACTATTCCTTCTTTGCTGCATCCCTCGCTCCCTCCCATTGACGAATTAACACTGAAATTGAGTCGCTATGGAATACTATGTGTTCTATAATTTCTCCTTCTAAATCGAGGAACGTTTCTACGGAAACGACAATATTTTCTTTTGGGAGGCGAGCATCCCCTTTCCGATGCACTATTCCATCTTTACTGCATCTCTCGCCCCTCACACTGACGAATTAACACGGAAGTGGTGTCGCTATGAAATACTATTGGTTCTATGACTTCTCCTTCTAAATCGAGTAACGTTTCTATGGAAACGACAAGAGTTTCTTTTGGGAGGAGAGTATCTCCGTTCCGATTCACTAATCCTTCTTTACTGTATCCCTCGCTCCCTCCCATTGACGAATTAACACTGAAATTGAGTCGCTATGGAATACTATGTGTTCTATAACTTCTCCTTCTAAATCGAGGAACGTTTCTGCGGAAAAGACAATATTTTCTGTTGGGAGGCGAGTATCCCCTTCTCGATGCACTATTCCTTCTTTGCTGCATCCCTCGCTCCCTCACATTGACGAATTAACAGAGACATTGCGTAGCTGTGAAATACTATGGGCTCTATGACTTCTCCTTCTAATTCGAGTAACGTTTGTATTGCAACGAGAGGATTTTCCTTTGGGAGGCGATTATCTCTTTTCTGATGAACTATTCATTCTCTACTGCATCCCTCGCTCCCTCACTTTGACGAATTAACACTGAAATTGAGTCGCTATGAAATACTATGTGTTCTATAATTTCTCCTTCTAAATCGAGGAACGTTTCTACGGAAACTACAATATTTCCTTTTGGGAGACGAGCATCCCCTTTCCGATGCACTATTCCATCTTTACTGCATCCCTCGCCCCTCACACTGACGAATTAACACGGAAGTGGTGTCGCTATGGAATACTATTGGTTCTATGACATCTCCTTCTAAATCGAGTAACGTTTCTATGGAAACGACAACAGTTTCTTTTGGGAGGAGAGTATCTCCGTTCCGATTCACTATTCCTTCTTTACTGCATCCCTCGCTCCCTCCCATTGACGAATTAACACTGAAATTGAGTCGCTATGGAATACTATGTGTTCTATAACTTCTCCTTCTAAATCGAGGAACGTTTCTACGGAAACGACAATATTTTCTTTTGGGAGGCGAGCATCCCATTTCCGATGCACTATTCCATCTTTACTGCGTCCCTCGCCCCTCACACTGACGAATTAACACGGAAGTGGTGTCGCTATGAAATACTATTGGTTCTATGACTTCTCCTTCTAAATCGAGTAACGTTTCTATGGGAACGACAAGAGTTTCTTTTGGGAGGAGAGTATCTCCGTTCCGATTCACTATTCCTTCTTTACTGCATCCCTCGCTCCCTCCCATTGACGAATTAACACTGAAATTGAGTCGCTATGTAATACTATGTGTTCTATAACTTCTCCTTCTAAATCGAGGAACGTTTCTACGGAAACGACAATATTTTCTTTTGGGAGGCGAGCATCCCCTTTCCGATGCACTATTCCATCTTTACTGCATCCCTCGCCCCTCACACTGACGAATTAACACGGAAGTGGTGTCGCTATGAAATACTATTGGTTCTATGACTTCTCCTTCTAAATCGAGTAACGTTTCTATGGAAACGACAACAGTTTCTTTTGGGAGGAGAGTATCTCCGTTCCGATTCACTATTCCATCTTTACTGCATCCCTCGCTCCCTCACATTGACGAATTAACAGAGACATTGCGTAGCTGTGACATACTATGGGCTCTATGACTTCTCCTTCTAATTCGAGTAACGTTTGTATTGCAACGACAGGATTTTCCTTTGGGAGGCGTATATCTCTTTTCTGATGAACTATTCTTTCTCTACTGCATCCCTCGCTCCTTCACTTTGACGAATAAACACTGAAATTGAGTCGCTATGAAATACTATGTGTTCTATAACTTCTCCTTCTAAATCGAGGAACGTTTCTACGGAAACGACAATATTTTCTTTTGGGAGGCGAGTATCCCCTTTCCGATGCACTATTCCATCTTTACTGCATCCCTCGCCCCTCACACTGACGAATTAACACGGAAGTGGTGTTGCCATGAAAAACTATTGGTTCTATGACTTCTCCTTCTAAATCGAGTAACGTTTCTATGGAAACGACAAGAGTTTCTTTTGGGAGGAGAGTATCTCCGTTCCGATTCACTATTCCTTCTTTACTGCATCCCTCGCTCCCTCCCATTGACGAATTAACACTGAAATTGAGTCGCTATGGAATACTATGTGTTCTATAACTTCTCCTTCTAAATCAAGGAACGTTACTACGGAAACGACAATATTTTCTTTTGGGAGGCGAGTATCCCTTTATCGATGCACTATTCCATCTTCACTGCATCCCTCGCCCCTCACACTGACGAATTAACACGGAAGTGGTGTCGCTATGCAATACTATTGGTTCTATGACTTCTCCTTCTAAATCGAGTAACTTTTCTATGGAAACGACAAGAGTTTCTTTTGCGAAGAAAGTATCTCCGTTCCGATTCCCTTTTCCTTCTTTACTGCATCCCTCGCTTGCTCCCATTGACGAATTAACACTGAAATTGAGTCGGTATGGAATACTATGTGTTCTATAACTTCTCCTTCTAAATCGAGGAACGTTTCTACGGAAACGACAATATTTTCTTTTGGGAGGCGAGTATCCCCTATCCGATGCACTATTCCATCTTTACTGCATCCCTCGCCGCTCACACTGACGAATTAACACGGAAGTGGTGTCGCTATGAAGTACTATTGGTTCTATGACTTCTCCTTCTAAATCGAGTAACGTTTCTATGGAAACGACAAGCGTTTCTTTTGGGAGGAGAGTATCTCCATTCCGATTCACTATTACTTCTTTACTGCATCCCTCGCTCCCTCCCATTGACGAATTAACACTGAAATTGAGTCGCTATGGAATACTATGTGTTCTATGACTTCTCCTTCTAAATCGAGGAACGTTTCTACGGAAACGACAATATTTTCTTTTGGGAGGCGAGTATCCCCTTTCCGATGCACTATTATATCTTTACTGCATCCCTCGCCCCTCACACTGACGAATTAACACGGAAGTGGTGTCGCTATGAAATACTTTTGGTTCTATGACTTCTCCTTCTAAATCGAGTAACGTTTCTATGGAATCGACAAGAGTTTCTTTTGGGAGGAGAGTATCTCCGTTCCGATTCACTATTCCTTCTTTACTGCATCCCTCGCTCCCTCCCATTGACGAATTAACACTGAAATTGAGTCGCTATGGAATACTATGTGTTCTATAACTTCTCCTTCTAAATCCAGGAACGTTACTACGGAAACGACAATATTTTCTTTTGGGAGGCGAGTATCCCCTTTTCGATGCACTATTCCATCTTTACTGCATCCCTCGCCCCTCACACTGACGAATTAACACGGAAGTGGTGTCGCTATGCAATACTATTGGTTTATGACTTCTCCTTCTAAATCGAGTAACTTTTCTATGGAAACGACAAGAGTTTCTTTTGGGAGGAGAGTATCTCCGTTCCGATTCACTATTCCTTCTTTACTGCATCCCTCGCTCCCTCCCATTGACGAATTAACACTGAAATTGAGTCGCTATGGAATACTATGTGTTCTATAACTTCTCCTTCTAAATCTAGGAACGTTTCTACGGAAACGACAATATTTTCTTTTGGGAGGCGAGTATCCCCTATCCGATGCACTATTCCATCTTTACTGCATCCCTCGCCCCTCACACTGACGAATTAACACGGAAGTGGTGTCGCTATGAAATACTGTTGGTCCTATGACTTCTCCTTCTAAATCGGGTAACGTTTCTATGGAAACGACAAGAGTTTCTTTTGGGAGGTGAGTATCTCCGTTCCGATTCACTATTCCTTCTTTACTGCATCCCTCGCTCCCTCCCATTGACGAATTAACACTGAAATTGAGTCGCTATGGAATACTATGTGTTCTATAACTTCTCCTTCTAAGTCGAGGAACGTTTCTACGGAAACGACAATATATTCTTTTCGGAGGCGAGTATCCCCTTTCCGATGCACTATTCCATCTTTACTGCATCCCTCGCCCCTCACAATGACGAATTAACACGGACGTGGTGTCGCTATGAAATACTATTGGTTCTATGACTTCTCCTTCTAAATCGAGTAACGTTTCTATGGAAACAACAAGATTTTCTTTTGGGAGGAGAGTATCTCCGTTCCGATTCACTATTCCTTCTTTACTGCATCCCTCGCTCCCTCCCATTGACGAATTAACACTGAAATTGAGTCGCTATGGAATACTATGTGTTCTATAACTTCTCCTTCTAAATCGAGGAACGTTTCTACGGAAACGACAATATTTTCTTTTGGGAGGCGAGTATCCCCTTTCCGATGCACTATTAAATCTTTACTGCATCCCTCGCCCCTCACACTGACGAATTCACACGGAAGTGGTGTCGCTATGAAATACTATTATTTCTATGACTTCTCCATCTAAATCGAGTAACGTTTCTATGGAAACGACAAGAGTTTCTTTTGTTAGGAGAGTATCTCCGTTCCGATTCACTGTTCCTTCTTCACTGCATCCCTCGCTCCCTCCCATTGACGAATTAACACTGAAATTGAGTCGCTATGGAATACTATGTGTTCTATAACTTCTCCTTCTAAATCGAGGAACGTTTCTACGGAAACGACAATATTTTCTTTTGGGAGGCGAGTATCCCCTTACCGATGCACTATTCCATCTTTACTGCATCCCTCGCCCCTCACACTGACGAATTAACACGGAAGTGGTGTCGCTATGAAATACTATTGGTTCTATGACTTCTCCTTCTAAATCGAGTAACGTTTCTGTGGAAACGACAAGAGTTTCTTTTGGGAGGAGAGTATCTCCGTTCCGATTCACTATTCCTTCTTTACTGCATCCCTTGCTCCCTCCCATTGACGAATTAACACTGAAATTGAGTCGCTATGGAATACTATGTGATCTATAACTTCTCCTTCTAAATCGAGGAACGTTTCTACGGAAACGACAATATTTTCTTTTGGGAGGCGAGTATCCCCTTTCCGATGCGCTATTAAATCTTTACTGCATCCCTCGCCCCTCACACTGACGAATTAACACGGAAGTGGTGTCGCTATGAAATACTATTGGTTCTATGACTTCTCCTTCTAAATCGAGTAACGTTTCTATGGAAACGACAAGCGTTTCTTTTGGGAGGAGAGTATCTCCGTTCCGATTCACTATTCCATCTTTACTGCATCCCTCGCTCCCTCACATTGACGAATTAACAGAGACATTGCGTAGCTGTGACATACTATGGGCTCTATGACTTCTCCTTCTAATTCGAGTAACGTTTGTATTGCAACGACAGGATTTTCCTTTGGGAGGAGAGTATCCCCTTTCCGATGCACTATTCCATCTTTACTGCATCCCTCGCCCCTCACACTGAAGAATTAACACGGAAGTGGTGTTGCTATGAAAAACTATTGGTTCTATGACTTCTCCTTCTAAATCGAGTAACGTTTCTATGGAAACGACAAGAGTTTCTTTTGGGAGGAGAGTATCTCCGTTCCGATTCACTATTCCTTCATTACTGCATCCCTCGCTCCCTCCCATTGACGAATTAACACTGAAATTGAGTCGCTATGGAATACTATGTGTTCGATAACTTCTCCTTCTAAGACAAGGAACGTTACTACGGAAACGACAATATTTTCTTTTGGGAGGCGAGTATCCCCTTTTCGATGCACTATTCCATCTTTACTGCATCCCTCGCCCCTCACACTGACGAATTAACACGGATGTGGTGTCGCTATGCAATACTATTGGTTCTATGACTTCTCCTTCTAAATCGAGTAACTTTTCTATGGAAACGACAAGAGTTTCTTTTGGGAGGAGAGTATCTCCGTTCCGATTCACTATTCCTTCTTTACTGCATCCCTCGCTCCCTCCCATTGACGAATTAACACTGAAATTGAGTCGGTATGGAATACTATGTGTTCTATAACTTCTCCTTCTAAATCAAGGAACGTTTCTACGGAAACGACAATATTTTCTTTTGGGAGGCGAGTATCCCCTATCCGATGCACTATTCCATCTTTACTGCATCCCTCGCCCCTCACACTGACGAATTAACACGGAAGTGGTGTCGCTATGAAGTACTATTGGTTCTATGACTTCTCCTTCTAAATCGAGTAACGTTCCTATGGAAACGACAAGCGTTTCTTTTGGGAGGAGAGTATCTCCGTTCCGATTCACTATTACTACTTTACTGCATCCCTCGCTCCCTCCCATTGACGAATTAACACTGAAATTGAGTCGCTATGGAATACTATGTGTTCTATGACTTCTCCTTCTAAATCGAGGAACGTTTCTACGGAAACGACAATATTTTCTTTTGGGAGGCGAGTATCCCCTTTCCGATGCACTATTCCATCTTTACTGCATCCCTCGCCCCTCACACTGACGAATTAACACGGAAGTGGTGTCGCTATGAAATACTATTGGTTCTATGACTTCTCCTTCTAAATCGAGTAACGTTTCTATGGAAACGACAAGAGTTTCTTTTGGGAGGAGAGTATCTCCGTTCCGATTCACTATTCCTTCTTTACTGCATCCCTCGCTCCCTCCCATTGACGAATTAACACTGAAATTGAGTCGCTACGGAATACTATGTGTTCTATAACTTCTCCTTCTAAATCGAGGAACGTTTCTACGGAAACGACAATATTTTCTTTTGGGAGGCGAGTATCCCCTTTCCGATGCACTATTCCATCTTTACTGCATCCCTCGCCCCTCACACTGACGTATTAACACGGAAGTGGTGTCGCTATGAAATACTATTGGTCCTATGATTTCTCCTTCTAAATCGAGTAACGTTTCTATGGAAACGACAAGAGTTTCTTTTGGGAGGAGAGTATCTCCGTTCCGATTCACTATTCCTTCTTTACTGCATCCCTCGCTCCCTCCCATTGACGAATTAACACGAAAATTGAGTCGCTGTGGAATACTATGTGTTCTATAACTTCTCCTTTTAAATCGTGGAACGTTTCTACGGAAACGACAATATTTTCTTTTGGGAGGCGAGTATCCCCTTTCCGATGCACTATTCCATCTTTACTACATCCCTCGCCCCTCACACTGACGAATTAACACGGAAGTGGTGTCGCTATGAAATACTATTGGTTCAATGACATCTCCTTCTAAATCGAGTAACGTTTCTATGGAAACGACAAGAGTTTCTTTTGGGAGGAGAGTATCTCCGTTCCGATTCACTATTCCTTCTTTACTGCATCCCTCGCTCCCTCCCATTGACGAATTAACACTGAAATTGAGTCGCTATGGAATACTATGTGTTCTATAACTTCTCCTTCTAAATCGAGGAACGTTTCTACGGAAACGACAATATTTTCTTTTGGGAGGCGAGTATCCCCTTTCCGATGCACTATTCCATCTTTACTGCATCCCTCGCCCCTCACACTGACGAATTAACACGGAAGTGGTGTCGCTATGAAATACTATTGGTCCTAAGATTTCTCCTTCTAAATCGAGTAACGTTTCTATGGAAACGACAAGAGTTTCTTTTGGGATTAGAGTATCTCCGTTCCGATTCACTATTCCTTCTTTACTGCATCCCTCGCTCCCTCCCATTGACGAATTAACACTGAAATTGAGTCGCTATGGAATACTATGTGTTCTATAACTTCTCCTTCTAAATCGAGGAACGTTTCTACGGAAACGACAATATTTTCGTTTGGGAGGCGAGTATCCCCTTTTCGATGCACTATTCCATCTTTACTGCATCCCTCGCCCCTCACACTGACGAATTAACACGGAAGTGGTGTCGCTATGAAATACTGTTGGTCCTATGATTTCTCCTTCTAAATCGAGTAACGTTTCTATGGAAACGACAAGAGTTTCTTTTGGGAGGAGAGTATCTCCGTTCCGATTCACTATTCCTTCTTTACTGCATCCCTCGCTCCCTCCCATTGACGAATTAACTCTGAAATTGAGTCGCTATGGAATACTATGTGTTCTATAACTTCTCCTTCTAAATCGAGGAACGTTTCTACGGAAACGACAATATATTCTTTTCGGAGGCGAGTACCCCCTTTCCGATGCACTATTAAATCTTTACTGCATCCCTCGCCCCTCACACTGACGAATTAACACGGAAGTGGTGTCGCTATGAAATACTGTTGGTCCTATGACTTCTCCTTCTAAAGCGAGTAACGTTTCTATGGAAACGACAAGAGTTTCTTTTGGGAGGAGAGTATCTCCGTTCCGATTCACTATTCCTTCTTTACTGCATCCCTCGCTCCCTCCAATTGACGAATTAACACTGAAATTGAGTCGCTATGGAATACTATGTGTTCTATAACTTCTCCTTCTAAATCGAGGAACGTTTCTACGGAAACGACAATATTTTCTTTTGGGAGGCGAGTATCCCCTTTCCGATGCACTATTAAATCTTTACTGCATCCCTCGCCCCTCACACTGACGAATTAACACGGAAGTGGTGTCGCTATGAAATACTATTGGTTCTATGACTTCTCCTTCTAAATCGAGTAACGTTTCTATGGAAACGACAAGCGTTTCTTTTGGGAGGAGAGTATCTCCGTTCCGATTCACTATTCCATCTTTACTGCATCCCTCGCTCCCTCACATTGACGAATTAACAGAGACATTGCGTAGCTGTGACATACTATGGGCTCTATGACTTCTCCTTCTAATTCGAGTAACGTTTGTATTGCAACGACAGGATTTTCCTTTGGGAGGAGAGTATCCCCTTTCCGATGCACTATTCCATCTTTACTGCATCCCTCGCCACTCGCACTGACGAATTAACACGGAAGTGGTGTCGCTATGAAATACTATTGGTTCTATGACTTCTCCTTCTAAATCGAGAAACGCTTCTGTGGAAACGACAAGCGTTTCTTTTTGGAGGAGAGTATCTCCGTTCCGATTCACTATTCCTTCTTTACTGCATCCCTCGCTCCCTCCCATTGACGAATTAACACTGAAATTGTGTCGGTATGGAATACTGTGTGTTCTATGACTTCTCCTTCTAAATCGAGGAACGTTTCTACGGAAACGACAATATTTTCTTTTGGGAGGCGAGTATCCCCTTTCCGATGCACTATTCCATCTTTACTGCATCCCTCGCCCCTCACACTGACGAATTAACACGGAAGTGGTGTTGCTATGAAAAACTATTGGTTCTATGACTTCTCCTTCTAAATCGAGTAACGTTTCTATGGAAACGACAAGAGTTTCTTTTGGGAGGAGAGTATCTCCGTTCCGATTCACTATTCCTTCTTTACTGCATCCCTCGCTCCCTCCCATTGACGAATTAACACTAACATTGAGTCGCTATGGAATACTATGTGTTCGATAACTTCTCCTTCTAAGACAAGGAACGTTACTACGGAAACGACAATATTTTCTTTAGGGAGGCGAGTATCCCCTTTTCGATGCACTATTCCATCTTTACTGCATCCCTCGCCCCTCACACTGACGAATTAACACGGAAGTGGTGTCGCTATGCAATACTATTGGTTCTATGACTTCTCCTTCTAAATCGAGTAACTTTTCTATGGAAACGACAAGAGTTTCTTTTGGGAGGAGAGTATCTCCGTTCCGATTCACTATTCCTTCTTTACTGCATCCCTCGCTCCCTCCCATTGACGAATTAACACTGAAATTGAGTCGGTATGGAATACTATGTGTTCTATAACTTCTCCTTCTAAATCGAGGAACGTTTCTACGGAAACGACAATATTTTCTTTTGGGAGGCGAGTATCCCCTATCCGATGCACTATTCCATCTTTACTGCATCCCTCGCCCCTCACACTGACGAATTAACACGGAAGTGGTGTCGCTATGAAGTACTATTGGTTCTATGACTTCTCCTTCTAAATCGAGTAACGTTCCTATGGAAACGACAAGCGTTTCTTTTGGGAGGAGAGTATCTCCGTTCCGATTCACTATTACTACTTTACTGCATCCCTCGCTCCCTCCCATTGACGAATTAACACTGAAATTGAGTCGCTATGGAATACTATGTGTTCTATGACTTCTCCTTCTAAATCGAGGAACGTTTCTACGGAAACGACAATATTTTCTTTTGGGAGGCGAGTATCCCCTTTCCGATGCACTATTCCAACTTTACTGCATCCCTCGCCCCTCACACTGACGAATTAACACGGAAGTGGTGTCGCTATGAAATACTATTGGTTCTATGACTTCTCCATCTAAATCGAGTAACGTTTCTATGGAAACGACAAGAGTTTCTTTTGGGAGGAGAGTATCTCCGTTCCGATTCACTATTCCTTCTTTACTGCATCCCTCGCTCCCTCCCATTGACGAATTAACACTGAAATTGAGTCGCTACGGAATACTATGTGTTCTATAACTTCTCCTTCTAAATCGAGGAACGTTTCTACGGAAACGACAATATTTTCTTTTGGGAGGCGAGTATCCCCTTTCCGATGCACTATTCCATCTTTACTGCATCCCTCGCCCCTCACACTGACGAATTAACACGGAAGTGGTGTCGCTATGAAATACTATTGGTCCTATGATTTCTCCTTCTAAATCGAGTAACGTTTCTATGGAAACGACAAGAGTTTCTTTTGGGAGGAGAGTATCTCCGTTCCGATTCACTATTCCTTCTTTACTGCATCCCTCGCTCCCTCCCATTGACGAATTAACACTGAAATTGAGTCGCTATGGAATACTATGTGTTCTATAACTTCTCCTTCTAAATCGAGGAACGTTTCTACGGAAACAACAATATTTTCTTTTGGGAGGAGAGTATCCCCTTTCCGATGCACTATTCCATCTTTACTGCATCCCTCGCCCCTCACACTGACGAATTAACACGGAAGTGGTGTCGCTATGAAATACTATTGGTCCTATGATTTCTCCTTCTAAATCGAGTAACTTTTCTATGGAAACGATAGGAGTTTCTTTTGGGAGGAGAGTATCTCCGTTCCGATTCACTATTCCGTCTTTACTGCATCCCTCGCTCCCTCCCATTGACGAATTAACACGAAAATTGAGTCGCTGTGGAATACTATGTGTTCTATAACTTCTCCTTTTAAATCGTGGAACGTTTCTACGGAAACGACAATATTTTCTTTTGGGAGGCGAGTATCCCCTTTCCGATGCACTATTCCATCTTTACTACATCCCTCGCCCCTCACACTGACGAATTAACACGGAAGTGGTGTTGCTATGAAATACTATTGGTTCAATGACATCTCCTTCTAAATCGAGTAACGTTTCTATGGAAACGACAAGAGTTTCTTTTGGGAGGAGAGTATCTCCGTTCCGATTCACTATTCCTTCTTTACTGCATCCCTCGCTCCCTCCCATTGACGAATTAACACTGAAATTGAGTCGCTATGGAATACTATGTGTTCTATAACTTCTCCTTCTAAATCGAGGAACGTTTCTACGGAAACGACAATATTTTCTTTTGGGAGGCGAGTATCCCCTTTCCGATGCACTATTCCATCTTTACTGCATCCCTCGCCCCTCACACTGACGAATAAACACGGAAGTGGTGTCGCTATGAAATACTATTGGTCCTAAGATTTCTCCTTCTAAATCGAGTAACGTTTCTATGGAAACGACAAGAGTTTCTTTTGGGATTAGAGTATCTCCGTTCCGATTCACTATTCCTTCTTTACTGCATCCCTCGCTCCCTCCCATTGACGAATTAACACTGAAATTGAGTCGCTATGGAATACTATGTGTTCTATAACTTCTCCTTCTAAATCGAGGAACGTTTCTACGGAAACGACAATATTTTCGTTTGGGAGGCGAGTATCCCCTTTTCGATGCACTATTCCATCTTTACTGCATCCCTCGCCCCTCACACTGACGAATTAACACGGAAGTGGTGTCGCTATGAAATACTGTTGGTCCTATGACTTCTCCTTCTAAATCGAGTAACGTTTCTATGGAAACGACAAGAGTTTCTTTTGGGAGGAGAGTATCTCCGTTCCGATTCACTATTCCTTCTTTACTGCATCCCTCGCTCCCTCCAATTGACGAATTAACACTGAAATTGAGTCGCTATGGAATACTATGTGTTCTATAACTACTCCTTCTAAATCGAGGAACGTTTCTACGGAAACGACAATATTTTCTTTTGGGAGGCGAGTATCCCCTTTCCGATGCACTATTAAATCTTTACTGCATCCCTCGCCCCTCACACTGACGAATTAACACGGAAGTGGTGTCGCTATGATATACTGTTGGTCCTATGACTTCTCCTTCTAAATCGAGTAACGTTTCTATGGAAACGACAAGAGGTTCTTTTGGGAGGAGAGTATCTCCGTTCCGATTCACTATTCCTTCTTTACTGCATCCCTCGCTCCCTCCCATTTACGAATTAACACTGAAATTGAGTCGCTATGGAATACTATGTGTTCTATAACTTCTCTTCTAAATCGAGGAACGTTTCTACGGAAACGACAATATTTTCTTTTCGGAGGCGAGTATCCCCTTTCCGATTCACTATTAAATCTTTACTGCATCCCTCGCCCCTCACACTGACGAATTAACACGGAAGTGGTGTCGCTATGCAATACTGTTGGTCCTATGACTTCTCCTTCTAAATCGAGTAACGTTTCTATGGAAACGACAAGAGTTTCTTTTGGGAGGAGAGTATCTCCGTTCCGATTCACTATTCCTTCTTTACTGCATCCCTCGCTCCCTCCCATTGACGAATTAACACTGAAATTGAGTCGCTATGGAATACTATGTGTTCTATAACTTCTCCTTCTAAATCGAGGAACGTTTCTACGGAAACGACAATATTTTCTTTTGGGAGGCGTGTATCCCCTTTCCGATGCACTATTAAATCTTTACTGCATCCCTCGCCCCTCGCACTGACGAATTAACACGGAAGTGGTGTCGCTATGAAATACTGTTGGTCCTATGACTTCTCCTTCTAAATCGAGTAACGTTTATATGGAAACGACAAGAGTTTCTTTTGGGAGGAGAGTATCTCCGTTCCGATTCACTATTCCTTCTTTACTGCATCCCTCGCTCCCTCCCATTGACGAATTAACACTGAAATTGAGTCGCTATGGAATACTATGTGTTCTATAACTTCTCCTTCTAAATCGAGGAACGTTTCTACGGAAACGACAATATATTCTTTTCGGAGGCGAGTATCCCCTTTCCGATGCACTATTCCATCTTTACTGCATCCCTCGCCCCTCACAATGACGAATGAACTCGGACGTGGTATCGCTATGAAATACTATTGGTTCTATGACTTCTCCTTCTAAATCGAGTAACGTTTCTATGGAAACGACAAGAGTTTCTTTTGGGAGGAGAGTATCTCCGTTCCGAATCACTATTCCTTCTTTACTGCATCCCTCGCTCCCTCCCATTGACGAATTAACACTGAAATTGAGTCGCTATGGAATACTATGTGTTCTTTAACTTCTCCTTCTAAATCGAGTAACGTTTCTACGGAAACGACTATATTTTCTTTTGGGAGGCGAGTATCCCCTTTCCGATGCACTATTCCATCTTTACTGCATCCCTCGCCCCTCACACTGACGAATTAACACGGAAGTGGTGTCGCTATGAAATACTATTGGTTCTGTGACTTCTCCTTCTAATATGAGTAACGTTTCTATGGAAACGACAAGAGTTTCTTTTGGGAGGAGAGTATCTCCGTTATGATTCACTATTCCTTCTTTACTGCATCCCTCGCTCCCTCCCATTGACGAATTAACACTGAAATTGAGTCGCTATGGAATACTATGTGTTCTATGACTTCTCCTTCTAAATATAGGAACGTTTCTACGGAAACGACAATAATTTCTTTTGGGAGGCGAGTATCCCCTTTCCGATGCACTATTCCATCTTTACTGCATCCCTCGCCCCTCACACTGACGAATTAACACGGAAGTGGTGTCGCTATGAAATACTATTGGTTCTATGACTTCTCCTTCTAAATCGAGTAACGTTTCTATGGAAACGACAAGAGTTTCTTTTGGGAGGAGAGTATCTCCGTTCCGATTCACTATTCCTTCTTTACTGCATCCCTCGCTCCCTCCCATTGACGAATTAACACTGAAATTGAGTCGCTATGGAAAACTATGTGTTCTATAACTTCTCCTTCTAAATCGAGGAACGTTTCTACGGAAACGAAAATATATTCTTTTCGGAGGCGAGTATCCCCTTTCCGATGCACTATTCCATCTTTACTGTATCCCCCGCCCCTCACAATGACGAATTAACACGGATGTGGTGTCGCTATGAAATACTATTGGTTCTATGACTTCTCCTTCTAAATCGAGTAACGTTTCTATGGAAACGACAAGAGTTTCTTTTGGGAGGAGAGTATCTCCGTTCCGATTCACTATTTCTTCTTTACTGCATCCCTCGCTCCCTCCCATTGACGAATTAACACTGAAATTGAGTCGCTATGGAATACTATGTGTTCTATATCTTCTCCTTCTAAATCGAGGAACGTTTCTACGGAAACGACATTATTTTCTTTTGGGAGGCGAGTATCCCCTTTCCGATGCACTATTCCATCATTACTGCATCCCTCACCCCTCACACTGACGAATTAACACGGATGTGGTGTCGCTATGCAATTCTATTGGTCCTATGATTTCTCCTTCTAAATCGAGTAACGTTTCTATGGAAACGACAAGGGTTTCTTTTGGGAGGAGAGTATCTCCGTTCCGATTCACTATTCCTTCTTTACTGCATCCCTCGCTCCGTCCCAATGACGAATAAACACTGAAATTGAGTCGCTATGGAATACTATGTGTTCTATAACTTCTCCTTCTAAATCGAGGAACGTTTCTACGGAAACGACAATATTTTCTTTTGGGAGGCGAGTATTCCCTTTCCGATGCACTATTCCATCTTTACTGCATGCCTCGCCCCTCACACTGACGAATTAACACGGAAGTGGTGTCGCTATGAAATACTATTGGTTCTATGACTTCTCCTTCTAAATCGAGTAACGTTTCTATGGAAACGACAAGAGTTTCTTTTGTTAGGAGAGTATCTCCGTTCCGATTCACTATTCCTTCTTCACTGCATCCCTCGCTCCCTCCCATTGATGAATTAACACTGAAATTGAGTCGCTATGGAATACTATGTGTTCTATAACTTCTCCTTCTAAATCGAGTAACGTTTCTACGGAAACGACAATATTTTCTTTTGGGAGGCGAGTATCCCCTTTCCGATGCACTATTCCATCTTTACTGCATCCCTCGCCCCTCACACTGACGAATTAACACGGAAGTGGTGTCGCTATGAAATACTATTGGTTCTGTGACTTCTCCTCCTAATTCGAGTAACGTTTCTATGGAAACGACAAGAGTTTCTTTTGGAAGGAGAGTATCTCCGTTCCGATTCACTATTCCTTCTTTACTGCATCCCTCGCTCCGTCCCAATGACGAATTAACACTGAAATTGAGTCGCTATGGAATACTATGTGTTCTATAACTTCTTCTTCTAAATCGAGGAACGTTGCTACGGAAACGACAATATTTTCTTTTGGGAGGCGAGTATCCCCTTTCCGATGCACTATTCCATCTTTACTGCATCCCTCGCCCCTCACACTGACGAATTAACACGGAAGTGGTGTCGCTATGAAATACTATTGGTTCTATGACTTCTCCTTCTAAATCGAGTAACGTTTCTATGGAAACGACAAGAGTTTCTTTTGTTAGGACAGTATCTCCGTTCCGATTCACTATTCCTTCTTCACTGCATCCCTCGCTCCCTCCCATTGACGAATTAACACTGAAATTGAGTCGCTATGGAATACTATGTGTTCTATAACTTCTCCTTCTAAATCGAGGAACGTTTCTACGGATACGACAATATTTTCTTTTGGGAGGCGAGTATCCCCTTTCCGATGCACTATTCCATCATTACTGCATCCCTCGCCCCTCACACTGACGAATTAACACGGAAGTGGTGTCGCTATGAAATACTATTGGTTCTATGACATCTCCTTCTAAATCGAGTAACGTTTCTATGGAAACGACAAGAGTTTCCTTTGGGAGGAGAGTATCTCCGTTCCGATTCACTATTCCTTTTTTACTGCATCACTCGCTCCCTCCCATTTACGAATTAACACTGAAATTGAGTCGCAATGGAATACTATGTGTTCTATAACTTCTCCTTCTAAATCGAGGAACGTTTCTACGGAAACGACAATATTTTCTTTTGGGAGGCGAGTATCCCATTTCCGATGCACTATTCCATCTTTACTGCATCCCTCGCCCCTCACACTAACGAATTAACACGGAAGTGGTGTCGCTATGAAATACTATTGGTCCAATGACTTCTCCTTCTAAATCGAGTAACGTTTCTATGGAAACAACAAGAGTTTCTTTTGGGAGGAGTGTATCTACGTTCCGATTAACTATTCCTTCTTTACTGCAACCCTCGCTCCCTCCCATTGACGAATTAACACTGAAATTGAGTCGCTACGGAATACTATGTGTTCTATAACGTCTCCTTCTAAATCGAGGAACGTTTCTACGGAAACGACAATATTTTCTTTTGGGAGGCGAGTATCCCCTTTCCGATGCACTATTCCATCATTACTGCATCCCTCGCCCCTCACACTGACGAATTAACACGGAAGTGGTGTCGCTATGAAATACTATTGGTTCTATGACATCTCCTTCTAAATCGAGTAACGTTTCTATGGAAACGACAAGAGTTTCCTTTGGGAGGAGAGTATCTCCGTTCCGATTCACTATTCCTTTTTTACTGCATCACTCGCTCCCTCCCATTTACGAATTAACACTGAAATTGAGTCGCAATGGAATACAATGTGTTCTATAACTTCTCCTTCTAAATCGAGGAACGTTTCTACGGAAACGACAATATTTTCTTTTGGGAGGCGAGTATCCGCTTTCCGATGCACTATTCCATCTTTACTGCATCCCTCGCCCCTCACACTGACGAATTAACACGGAAGTGGTGTCGCTATGAAATACTATTGGTCCTATGACTTCTCCTTCTAAATCGAGTAACATTTCTATGGAAACGACAAGAGTTTCTTTTGGGAGGAGAGTATCTCCGTTCCGATTCACTATTCGTTCTTTACTGCATCCCTCGCTCCCTCAAAATGACGAATTAACACTGAAATTGAGTCGCTATGGAATACTATGTGTTCTATAACTTCTCCTTCTAAATCGAGGAACGTTTCTACGGAAACGACACTATTTTCTTTTGGGAGGCGAGTATCCCCTTTCCGATGCACTATTCCATCATTACTGCATCCCTCGCCCCTCACACTGACGAATTAACACGGAAGTGGTGTCGCTATGAAATACTATTGGTTCTATGACATCTCCTTCTAAATCGAGTAACGTTTCTATGGAAACGACAAGAGTTTCCTTTGGGAGGAGAGTATCTCCGTTCCGATTCACTATTCCTTTTTTACTGCATCACTCGCTCCCTCCCATTTACGAATTAACACTGAAATTGAGTCGCAATGGAATACTATGTGTTCTATAACTTCTCCTTCTAAATCGAGGAACGTTTCTACGGAAACGAAAATATTTTCTTTTCGGAGGCGAGTATCCCCTTTCCGATGCACTATTCCATCTTTACTGCATCCCTCGCCCCTCACACTGACGAATTAACACGGAAGTGGTGTCGCTATGAAATACTATTGGTTCTATGACTTCTCCTTCTAAATCGAGTAACGTTTCTATGGAAACGACATGAGTTTCTTTTGTTAGGAGAGTATCTCCGTTCCGATTCACTATTCCCTCTTCACTGCATCCCTCGCTCCCACCCATTGACGAATTAACACTGAAATTGAGTCGCTATGGAATACTACGTGTTCTATAACTTCTCCTTCTAAATCGAGAAACGTTTCTACGGAAACGACAATATTTTCTTTTGGGAGGCGAGTATCCCCTTTCCGATGCACTATTCCATCTTTACTGCATCCCTCGCCCCTCACACTGACGAATTAACACGGAAGTGGTGTCGCTATGAAATACTATTGGTTCTATGACTTCTCCTTCTAAATCGAGTAACGTTTCTATGGAAACGACAAGAATTTCTTTTGGGAGGAGAGTATCTCCGTTCCGATTCACTATTCCTTCTTTACTGCATCCCTCGCTCCCTCCCATTGACGAATTAACACTGAAATTGAGTCGCTATGGAATACTATGTGTTCTATAACTTCTCCTTCTAAATCGAGGAACGTTTCTACGGAAACGACAATATTTTCTTTTGGGAGGCGAGTATCCCCTTTCCGATGCACTATTCCATCTTTACTGCATCCCTCGCCCCTCACACTGACGAATTATCACGGAAGTGGTGTCGCTATGAAATACTATTGGTCCAATGACTTCTCCTTCTAAATCGAGTAACGTTTCTATGGAAACGACAAGAGTATCTTTTGGGTGGAGAGTATCTCCGTTCCGATTCACTATTCCTTCTTTACTGCATCCCTCGCTCCCTCCCATTGACGAATTAACACTGAAATTGAGTCGCTATGGAATACTATGTGTTCCATAACTTCTCCTTCTAAATCGAGGAACGTTTCTACGGAAACGACAATATTTTCTATTGGGAGGCGAGTATCCCCTTTCCGATGCACTATTCCATCTTTAGTGCATCCCTCGCCCCTCACACTGACGAATTAATACGGAAGTGGTGTCGCTTTGAAATACTATTGGTCCTATGACTTCTCCTTCTAAATCGAGGAACGTTTCTATGGAAACGACAAGAGTTTCTTTTGGGAGGAGAGTATCTCCGTTCCGATTCACTATTCCGTCTTTACTGCATCCCTCGCTCCCTCCCATTGACGAATTAACACTGAAATTGAGTCGCTATGGAATACTATGTGTTCTATAACTTCTCCTTCTAAATCGAGGAACGTTTCTACGGAAACGACAATATTTTCTTTTGGGAGGCGAGTATCCCCTTTCCGATGCACTATTCCATCTTTACTGCATCCCTCGCACCTCACACTGACGAATTAACACGGAAGTGGTGTCGCCATGAAATACTATTGGTCCTATGATTTCTCCTTCTAAATCGAGTAACGTTTCTATGGAAACGACAAGAGTTTCTTTTGGGAGGAGAGTATCTCCGTTCCGATTCACTATTCCTTCTTTACTGCATCCCTCGCTCCCTCCCATTGACGAATTAACACTGAAATTGAGTCGCTATGGAATACTATGCGTTCTATAACTTCTCCTTCTAAATCGAGGAACGTTTCTACGGAAACGACAATATTTTCTTTTGGGAGGCGAGTATCCCCTTTCCGATGCACTATTCCATCTTTACTGCATCCCTCGCCCCTCACACTGACGAATTAACACGGAAGTGGTGTCGCTATGAAATACTATTGGTTCTATGACTTCTCCTTCTAAATCGAGTAACGTTTCTATGGAAACGACAAGAGTTTCTTTTGGGAGGAGAGTATCTCCGTTCCGATTCACTATTCCTTCTTTACTGCATCCCTCGCTCCCTCCCATTGACGAATTAACACTGAAATTGAGTCGCTATGGAATACTATGTGTTCTATAACTTCTCCTTCTAAATCGAGGAACGTTTCTACGGAAACGACAATAATTTCTTTTGGGAGGTGAGTATCCCCTTTCCGATGCACTATTCCATCTTTACTGCATCCCTCGCCCCTCACACTGACGAATTAACACGGAAGTGGTGTCGCTATGAAATACTATTGGTCCTATGACTTCTCCTTCTAAATCGAGTAACGTTTCTATGGAAACGACAAGAGTTTCTTTTGGGAGGAGAGTATCTCCGTTCCGATTCACTATTCCTTCTTTACTGCATCCCTCGCTCCCTCAAAATGACGAATTAACACTGAAATTGAGTCGCTATGGAATACTATGCGTTCTATAACTTCTCCTTCTAAATCGAGGAACGTTTCTACGGAAACGACAATATTTTCTTTTGGGAGGCGAGTATCCCCTTTCCGATGCACTATTCCATCTTTACTGCATCCCTCGCACCTCACACTCACGAATTAACACGGAAGTGGTGTCGCCATGAAATACTATTGGTCCTATGATTTCTCCTTCTAAATCGAGTAACGTTTCTATGGAAACGACAAGAGTTTCTTTTGGGAGGAGAGTATCTCCGTTCCGATTCACTATTCCTTCTTTACTGCATCCCTCGCTCCCTCCCATTGACGAATTAACACTGAAATTGAGTCGCTATGGAATACTATGTGTTCTATAACTTCTCCTTCTAAATCGAGGAACGTTTCTACGGAAACGACAATATTTTCTTTTGGGAGGCGAGTATCCCTTTTCCGATGCACTATTCCATCTTTACTGCATCCCACGCCCCTCACACTGACGAATTAACACGGAAGTGGTGTCGCTATGAAATACTATTGGTCCTATGACTTCTCCTTCTAAATCGAATAACGTTTCTATGGAAACGACAAGAGTTTCTTTTGGGAGGAGAGTATCTCCGTTCCGATTCACTATTCCTTCTTTACTGCATCCCTCGCTCCCTCCCATTTACGAATTAACACTGAAATTGAGTCGCTATGGAATACTATGTGTTCTATAACTTCTCCTTCTAAATCGAGGAACGTTTCTACGGAAACGAAAATATTTTCTTTTCGGAGGCGAGTATTCCCCTTTCCGATGCACTATTCCATCTTTACTGCATCCCTCGCCCCTCACACTGACGAATTAACACGGAAGTGGTGTCGCTATGAAATACTATTGGTTCTATTACTTCTCCTTCTAAATCGAGTAACGTTTCTATAGAAACGACAAGAGTTTCTTTTGGGAGGAGAGTATCTCCGTTCCGATTAACTATTCCTTCTTTACTGCATCACTCGCTCCCTCCCATTGACGAATTAACACTGAAATTGAGTCGCTATGGAATACTATGTGTTCTATAACTTCTTCTTCTAAATCGAGGAACGTTTCTACGGAAACGACAATATTTTCTTTTGGGAGGCGAGTATCCCCTTTCCGATGCACTATTCAATCTTTACTGCATCCCTCGCCCCTCACACTGACGAATTTACACGGAAGTGGTGTCGCTATGAAATACTATTGGTTCTATGACATCTCCTTCTAAATCGAGTAACGTTTCTATAGAAACGACAAGAGTTTCTTTTGGGAGGAGAGTATCTCCGTTCCGATTAACTATTCCTTCTTTACTGCATCACTCGCTCCCTCCCATTGACGAATTAACTTTGAAATTGAGTCGCTATGGAATACTATGTGTTCTATAACTTCTCCTTCTAAATCGAGGAACGTTTCTACGGAAACGACAATATTTTCTTTTGGGAGGCGAGTATCCCCTTTTCTGATGCACTATTCCATCTTTACTGCATCCCTCGCCCCTCACACTGACGAATTAACACGGAAGTGGTGTCGCTATGAAATACTATTGGTTCTATGACATCTCCTTCTAAATCGAGTAACGTTTCTATGGAAACGACAAGAGTTTCTTTTGGGAGGAGAGTATCTCAGTTCCGATTAAATATTCCTTCTTTACTGCATCACTCGCTCCCTCCCATTGACGAATTAAAACTGAAATTGAGTCGCTATGGAATACTATGTGTTCTATAACTTCTCCTTCTAAATCGAGGAACGTTTCTACGGAAACGACAATATTTTCTTTTGGGAGGCGAGTATCCCCTTTTCTGATGCACTATTCCATCTTTACTGCATCCCTCGCCCCTCACACTGACGAATTAACACGGAAGTGGTGTCGCTATGAAATACTATTGGTTCTATGACATCTCCTTCTAAATCGAGTAACGTTTCTATGGAAACGACAAGAGTTTCTTTTGGGAGGAGAGTATCTCCGTTCCGATTCACTATTCCTTCTTTACTGCATCCCTCGCTCCCTCCCATTGACGAATTAACACTGAAATTGAGTCGCTATGGAATACTATGTGTTCCATAACTTCTCCTTCTAAATCGAGGAACGTTTCTACGGAAACGACAATATTTTCTATTGGGAGGCGAGTATCCCCTTTCCGATGCACTATTCCATCTTTAGTGCATCCCTCGCCCCTCACACTGACGAATTAATACGGAAGTGGTGTCGCTTTGAAATACTATTGGTCCTATGACTTCTCCTTCTAAATCGAGGAACGTTTCTATGGAAACGACAAGAGTTTCTTTTGGGAGGAGAGTATCTCCGTTCCGATTCACTATTCCGTCTTTACTGCATCCCTCGCTCCCTCCCATTGACGAATTAACACTGAAATTGAGTCGCTATGGAATACTATGTGTTCTATAACTTCTCCTTCTAAATCGAGGAACGTTTCTACGGAAACGACAATATTTTCTTTTGGGAGGCGAGTATCCCCTTTCCGATGCACTATTCCATCTTTACTGCATCCCTCGCACCTCACACTGACGAATTAACACGGAAGTGGTGTCGCCATGAAATACTATTGGTCCTATGATTTCTCCTTCTAAATCGAGTAACGTTTCTATGGAAACGACAAGAGTTTCTTTTGGGAGGAGAGTATCTCCGTTCCGATTCACTATTCCTTCTTTACTGCATCCCTCGCTCCCTCCCATTGACGAATTAACACTGAAATTGAGTCGCTATGGAATACTATGCGTTCTATAACTTCTCCTTCTAAATCGAGGAACGTTTCTACGGAAACGACAATATTTTCTTTTGGGAGGCGAGTATCCCCTTTCCGATGCACTATTCCATCTTTACTGCATCCCTCGCCCCTCACACTGACGAATTAACACGGAAGTGGTGTCGCTATGAAATACTATTGGTTCTATGACTTCTCCTTCTAAATCGAGTAACGTTTCTATGGAAACGACAAGAGTTTCTTTTGGGAGGAGAGTATCTCCGTTCCGATTCACTATTCCTTCTTTACTGCATCCCTCGCTCCCTCCCATTGACGAATTAACACTGAAATTGAGTCGCTATGGAATACTATGTGTTCTATAACTTCTCCTTCTAAATCGAGGAACGTTTCTACGGAAACGACAATAATTTCTTTTGGGAGGTGAGTATCCCCTTTCCGATGCACTATTCCATCTTTACTGCATCCCTCGCCCCTCACACTGACGAATTAACACGGAAGTGGTGTCGCTATGAAATACTATTGGTCCTATGACTTCTCCTTCTAAATCGAGTAACGTTTCTATGGAAACGACAAGAGTTTCTTTTGGGAGGAGAGTATCTCCGTTCCGATTCACTATTCCTTCTTTACTGCATCCCTCGCTCCCTCAAAATGACGAATTAACACTGAAATTGAGTCGCTATGGAATACTATGCGTTCTATAACTTCTCCTTCTAAATCGAGGAACGTTTCTACGGAAACGACAATATTTTCTTTTGGGAGGCGAGTATCCCCTTTCCGATGCACTATTCCATCTTTACTGCATCCCTCGCACCTCACACTCACGAATTAACACGGAAGTGGTGTCGCCATGAAATACTATTGGTCCTATGATTTCTCCTTCTAAATCGAGTAACGTTTCTATGGAAACGACAAGAGTTTCTTTTGGGAGGAGAGTATCTCCGTTCCGATTCACTATTCCTTCTTTACTGCATCCCTCGCTCCCTCCCATTGACGAATTAACACTGAAATTGAGTCGCTATGGAATACTATGTGTTCTATAACTTCTCCTTCTAAATCGAGGAACGTTTCTACGGAAACGACAATATTTTCTTTTGGGAGGCGAGTATCCCTTTTCCGATGCACTATTCCATCTTTACTGCATCCCACGCCCCTCACACTGACGAATTAACACGGAAGTGGTGTCGCTATGAAATACTATTGGTCCTATGACTTCTCCTTCTAAATCGAATAACGTTTCTATGGAAACGACAAGAGTTTCTTTTGGGAGGAGAGTATCTCCGTTCCGATTCACTATTCCTTCTTTACTGCATCCCTCGCTCCCTCCCATTTACGAATTAACACTGAAATTGAGTCGCTATGGAATACTATGTGTTCTATAACTTCTCCTTCTAAATCGAGGAACGTTTCTACGGAAACGAAAATATTTTCTTTTCGGAGGCGAGTATTCCCCTTTCCGATGCACTATTCCATCTTTACTGCATCCCTCGCCCCTCACACTGACGAATTAACACGGAAGTGGTGTCGCTATGAAATACTATTGGTTCTATTACTTCTCCTTCTAAATCGAGTAACGTTTCTATAGAAACGACAAGAGTTTCTTTTGGGAGGAGAGTATCTCCGTTCCGATTAACTATTCCTTCTTTACTGCATCACTCGCTCCCTCCCATTGACGAATTAACACTGAAATTGAGTCGCTATGGAATACTATGTGTTCTATAACTTCTTCTTCTAAATCGAGGAACGTTTCTACGGAAACGACAATATTTTCTTTTGGGAGGCGAGTATCCCCTTTCCGATGCACTATTCAATCTTTACTGCATCCCTCGCCCCTCACACTGACGAATTTACACGGAAGTGGTGTCGCTATGAAATACTATTGGTTCTATGACATCTCCTTCTAAATCGAGTAACGTTTCTATAGAAACGACAAGAGTTTCTTTTGGGAGGAGAGTATCTCCGTTCCGATTAACTATTCCTTCTTTACTGCATCACTCGCTCCCTCCCATTGACGAATTAACTTTGAAATTGAGTCGCTATGGAATACTATGTGTTCTATAACTTCTCCTTCTAAATCGAGGAACGTTTCTACGGAAACGACAATATTTTCTTTTGGGAGGCGAGTATCCCCTTTTCTGATGCACTATTCCATCTTTACTGCATCCCTCGCCCCTCACACTGACGAATTAACACGGAAGTGGTGTCGCTATGAAATACTATTGGTTCTATGACATCTCCTTCTAAATCGAGTAACGTTTCTATGGAAACGACAAGAGTTTCTTTTGGGAGGAGAGTATCTCAGTTCCGATTAAATATTCCTTCTTTACTGCATCACTCGCTCCCTCCCATTGACGAATTAAAACTGAAATTGAGTCGCTATGGAATACTATGTGTTCTATAACTTCTCCTTCTAAATCGAGGAACGTTTCTACGGAAACGACAATATTTTCTTTTGGGAGGCGAGTATCCCCTTTTCTGATGCACTATTCCATCTTTACTGCATCCCTCGCCCCTCACACTGACGAATTAACACGGAAGTGGTGTCGCTATGAAATACTATTGGTTCTATGACATCTCCTTCTAAATCGAGTAACGTTTCTATGGAAACGACAAGAGTTTCTTTTGGGAGGAGAGTATCTCCGTTCCGATTCACTATTCCTTCTTTACTGCATCCCTCGCTCCCTCAAAATGACGAATTAACACTGAAATTGAGTCGCTATGGAATACTATGCGTTCTATAACTTCTCCTTCTAAATCGAGGAACGTTTCTACGGAAACGACAATATTTTCTTTTGGGAGGCGAGTATCCCCTTTCCGATGCACTATTCCATCTTTACTGCATCCCTCGCACCTCACACTCACGAATTAACACGGAAGTGGTGTCGCCATGAAATACTATTGGTCCTATGATTTCTCCTTCTAAATCGAGTAACGTTTCTATGGAAACGACAAGAGTTTCTTTTGGGAGGAGAGTATCTCCGTTCCGATTCACTATTCCTTCTTTACTGCATCCCTCGCTCCCTCCCATTGACGAATTAACACTGAAATTGAGTCGCTATGGAATACTATGTGTTCTATAACTTCTCCTTCTAAATCGAGGAACGTTTCTACGGAAACGACAATATTTTCTTTTGGGAGGCGAGTATCCCTTTTCCGATGCACTATTCCATCTTTACTGCATCCCTCGCCCCTCACACTGACGAATTAACACGGAAGTGGTGTCGCTATGAAATACTATTGGTTCTATGACTTCTCCTTCTAAATCGAGTAACGTTTCTATGGAAACGACAAGAGTTTCTTTTGGGAGGAGAGTATCTCCGTTCCGATTCACTATTCCTTCTTTACTGCATCCCTCGCTCCCTCCCATTGACGAATTAACACTGAAATTGAGTCGCTATGGAATACTATGTGTTCTATAACTTCTCCTTCTAAATCGAGGAACGTTTCTACGGAAACGACAATAATTTCTTTTGGGAGGTGAGTATCCCCTTTCCGATGCACTATTCCATCTTTACTGCATCCCTCGCCCCTCACACTGACGAATTAACACGGAAGTGGTGTCGCTATGAAATACTATTGGTCCTATGACTTCTCCTTCTAAATCGAATAACGTTTCTATGGAAACGACAAGAGTTTCTTTTGGGAGGAGAGTATCTCCGTTCCGATTCACTATTCCTTCTTTACTGCATCCCTCGCTCCCTCCCATTTACGAATTAACACTGAAATTGAGTCGCTATGGAATACTATGTGTTCTATAACTTCTCCTTCTAAATCGAGGAACGTTTCTACGGAAACGAAAATATTTTCTTTTCGGAGGCGAGTATTCCCCTTTCCGATGCACTATTCCATCTTTACTGCATCCCTCGCCCCTCACACTGACGAATTAACACGGAAGTGGTGTCGCTATGAAATACTATTGGTTCTATGACTTCTCCTTCTAAATCGAGTAACGTTTCTATGGAAACGACAAGAGTTCCTTTTGGGAGGAGAGTATCTCCGTTCCGATTCACTATTCCTTCTTTACTGCATCCCTCGCTCCGTCCCAACGACGAATTAACACTGAAATTGAGTCGCTATGGAACACCATGTGTTCTATAACTTCTCCTTCTAAATCGAGAAACGTTTCTACGGAAACGACAATATTTTCTTTTGGGAGGCGAGTATCCCCTTTCCGATGCACTATTCCATCTTTACTGCATCCCTCGCCCCTCACACTGACGAATTAACACGGAAGTGGTGTCGCTATGAAATACTATTGGTTCTATGACATCTCCTTCTAAATCGAGTAACGTTTCTATGGAAACGTCAAGAGTTTCTTTTGGGAGGAGAGTATCTCCGTTCCGATTAACTATTCCTTCTTTACTGCATCACTCGCTCCCTCCCATTGACGAATTAACACTGAAATTGAGTCGCTATGGAATACTATGTGTTCTATAACTTCTCCTTCTAAATCGAGGAACGTTTCTACGGAAACGACAATATTTTCTTTTGGGAGGCGAGTATCCCCTTTCCGATGCACTATTCCATCTTTACTGCATCCCTCGCCCCTCACACTGACGAATTAACACGGAAGTGGTGTCGCTATGAAATACTATTGGTTCTATGACATCTCCTTTTAAATCGAGTAACGTTTCTATGGAAACGACAAGAGTTTCTTTTGGGAGGAGAGTATCTCCGTTCCGATTAACTATTCCTTCTTTACTGCATCACTCGCTCCCTCCCATTGACAAATTAACACTGAAATTGAGTTGCTATGGAATACTATGTGTTCTATAACTTCTCCTTCTAAATCGAGGAACGTTTCTACGGAAACGACAATATTTTCTTTTGGGAGGCGAGTATCCCCTTTCCGATGCACTATTCCATCTTTACTGCATCCCTCGCCCCTCACACTGACGAATTAACACGGAAGTGGTGTCGCTATGAAATACTATTGGCTCTATGACATCTCCTTCTAAATCGTGTAACGTTTCTATGGAAACGACAAGAGTTTCCTTTGGGAGGAGAGTATCTCCGTTCCGATTCACTATTCCTTCTTTACTGCATCACTCGCTCCCTCCCATTGACGAATTAACACTGAAATTGAGTCGCTATGGAATACTATGTGTTCTTTAACTTCTCCTTCTAAATCGAGGAACGTTTCTACGGAAACGACAATATTTTCTTTTGGGAGGCGAGTATCCCCTTTCCGATGCACTATTCCATCTTTACTGCATCCCTCGCCCCTCACAATGACGAATTAACACGGATGTGGTGTCGCTATGAAATACTATTGGTTCTATGACATCTCCTTCTAAATCGAGTAACGTTTCTATGGAAACGACAAGAGTTTCTTTTGGGAGGAGAGTATCTCCGTTCCGATTCACTATCCCTTCTTTACTGCATCCCTCGCTCCCTCCCATTGACGAATTAACACTGAAATTGAGTCGCTATGGAGTACTATGTGTTCTATAACTTCTCCTTCTAAATCGAGGAACGTTTCTACGGAAACGACAATATTTTCTTTTGGGAGGCGAGTATTCCCTTTCCGATGCACTATTCCATCTTTACTGCATGCCTCGCCCCTCACACTGACGAATTAACACGGAAGTGGTGTCGCTATGAAATACTATTGGTTCTATGACTTCTCCTTCTAAATCGAGTAACGTTTCTATGGAAACGACAAGAGTTTCTTTTGGGAGGAGAGTATCTCCGTTCCGATTCACTATTCCTTCTTCACTGCATCCCTCGCTCCCTCCCATTGACGAATTAACACTGAAATTGAGTCGCTATGGAATACTATGTGTTCTATAACTTCTCCTTCTAAATCGAGAAACGTTTCTACGGAAACGACAATATTTTCTTTTGGGAGGCGAGTATCCCCTTTCCGATGCACTATTCCATCTTTACTGCATGCCTCGCCCCTCACACTGACGAATTAACACGGAAGTGGTGTCGCTATGAAATACTATTGGTTCTATGACTTCTCCTTCTAAATCGAGTAACGTTTCTATGGAAACGACAAGAGTTTCTTTTGGGAGGAGAGTATCTCCGTTCCGATTCACTATTCCTTCTTTACTGCATCCCTCGCTCCGTCCCAACGACGAATTAACACTGAAATTGAGTCGCTATGGAATACTATGTGTTCTATAACTTCTCCTTCTAAATCGAGGAACGTTTCTACGGAAACGACAATATTTTCTTTTGGGAGGCGAGTATCCCCTTTCCGATGCACTATTCCATCTTTACTGCATCCCTCGCCCCTCACACTGACGAATTAACACGGAAGTGGTGTCGCTATGAAATACTATTGGTTCTATGACTTCTCCTTCTAAATCGAGTAACGTTTCTATGGAAACGACAAGAGTTTCTTTTGTTAGGAGAGTATCTCCGTTCCGATTCACTATTCCTTCTTCACTGCATCCCTCGCTCCCTCCCATTGACGAATTAACACTGAAATTGAGTCGCTATGGAATACTATGTGTTCAATAACTTCTCCTTCTAAATCGAGGAACGTTTCTGCGGAAACGACAATATTTTCCTTTGGGAGGCGAGTATCCCCCTTTCCGATGCACTATTCCATCTTTACTGCATCCCTCACCCCTCACACTGACGAAGCAACACGGAAGTGGTGTCGCTATGAAATACTATTGGTTCTATGACATCTCCTTTTAAATCGAGTAACGTTTCTATGGAAACGACAAGAGTTTCTTTTGGGAGGAGAGTTTCTCTGTTCCGATTCACTATTCCTTCTTTACTGCATCCCTAGCACCCTCCCATTGACGAATTAACACTGAAATTGAGTCGCTATGGAATACTATGTGTTCTATAACTTCTCCTTCTAAATCGTGGAACGTTTCTACGGAAACGACAATATTTTCTTTTGGGAGGCGAGTATCCCCTTTCCGATGCACTATTCCATCTTTACTGCATCCCTCGCCCCTCACACTGACGAATTAACACGGAAGTGGTGTGGCTATGAAATACTATTGGTTCTATGACTTCTCCTTCTAAATCGAGTAACGTTTCTATGGAAACGACAAGAGTTTCTTTTGGGAGGAGAGTATCTCCGTTCCGATTCACTCTTCCTTCTTTACTGCATCCCTCGCTCCCTCCCATTGACGTATTGACACTGAAATTGAGTCGCTATGGAATACTATGTGTTCTATAACTTCTCCTTCTAAATCGAGGAACGTTTCTACGGAAACGACAATATTTTCTTTTGGGAGGCGAGTATCCGCTTTCCGATGCACTATTCCATCTTTACTGCATCCCTCGCCCCTCACACTGACGAATTAACACTGAAGTGGTGTCGCTATGAAATACTATTGGATCTATAACATCTCCTTCTGAATCGAATAACGTTTCTGTGGAAACGACAAGAGTTTCTTTTGGGAGGAGAGTATCTCCGTTC
Source organism: Schistocerca piceifrons (assembly GCF_021461385.2). Lineage (NCBI taxonomy): Eukaryota > Metazoa > Arthropoda > Insecta > Orthoptera > Acrididae > Schistocerca > Schistocerca piceifrons. Next base: position 18,293 of record NW_025728219.1, on the reverse strand, counting down.
CGATTCACTATTCTTTCTTTACTGCATCCCTCGCTCTCTCCCATTGACGAATTAACCCTGAATTTGAGTCGCTATGGAATATTATGTGTTCTATAACTTCTCCTTCTAAATCGAGGAACGTTTCTACGGAAACGACAATATTTTCTTTTGGGAGGCGAGTATCCCCTTTCCGATGCACTATTCCATCATTACTACATCCCTCGCCCCTCACACTGACGAATTAACACGGAAGTGGTGTCGCTATGAAATACTATTGGTTCAATGACATCTCCTTCTAGATCGAGTACGTTTCTATGGAAACGACAAGACTTTCCTTTGGGAGGAGAGTATCTCCGTTCCGATTCACTATTCCTTTTTTACTGCATCACTCGCTCCCTCCCATTTACGAATTAACACTGAAATTGAGTCGCTATGGAACACTATGTGTTCTATAACTTCTCCTTCTAAATCGAGGAACGTTTCTACGGAAACGAAAATATTTTCTTTTCGGAGGCGAGTATCCCCTTTCCGATGCAATATTCCATCTTTACTGCATCCCTCGCCCCTCACACTGACGAATTAACACGGAAGTGGTGTCGCTATGAAATACTATTGGTTCTATTACTTCTCCTTCTAAATCGAGTAACGTTTCTATAGAAACGACAAGAGTTTCTTTTGGGAGGAGAGTATCTCCGTTCCGATTAACTATTCCTTCTTTACTGCATCACTCGCTCCCTCCCATTGACGAATTAACACTGAAATTGAGTCGCTACGGAATACTATGTGTTCTATAACTTCTCCTTCTAAATCGAGGAACGTTTCTACGGAAACGACAATATTTTCTTTTGGGAGGCGAGTATCCCCTTTCCGATGCACTATTCAATCTTTACTGCATCCCTCGCCCCTCACACTGACGAATTAACACGGAAGTTGTGTCGCTATGAAATACTATTGGTTCTATGACATCTCCTTCTAAATCGAGTAACGTTTCTATGGAAACGACAAGAGTTTCTTTTGGGAGGAGAGTATCTCCGTTCCGATTAACTATTCCTTCTTTACTGCATCACTCGCTCCCTCCCATTGACGAATTAACACTGAAATTGAGTCGCTATGGAATACTATGTGTTCTATAACTTCTCCTTCTAAATCGAGGAACGTTTCTACGGAAACGACAATATTTTCTTTTGGGAGGCGAGTATCCCCTTTTCTGATGCACTACTCCATCTTTACTGCATCCCTCGCCCTTCACACTGACGAATTAACACGGATGTGGTGTCGCTATGAAATACTATTGGTTCTATGACTTCTCCTTCTAAATCGAGTAACGTTTCTATGGAAACGACAAGAGTTTCTTTTGGGAGGAGAGTATCTCCGTTCCGATTCACTATCCCTTCTTTACTGCATCCCTCGCTCCCTCCCATTGACGAATTAACACTGAAATTGAGTCGCTATGGAGTACTATGTGTTCTATAACTTCTCCTTCTAAATCGAGGAACGTTTCTACGGAAACGACAATATTTTCTTTTGGGAGGCGAGTATTCCCTTTCCGATGCACTATTCCATCTTTACTGCATGCCTCGCCCCTCACACTGACGAATTAACACGGAAGTGGTGTCGCTATGAAATACTATTGGTTCTATGACTTCTCCTTCTAAATCGAGTAACGTTTCTATGGAAACGACAAGAGTTTCTTTTGTTAGGAGAGTATCTCCGTTCCGATTCACTATTCCTTCTTCACTGCATCCCTCGCTCCCTCCCATTGACGAATTAACACTGAAATTGAGTCGCTATGGAATACTATGTGTTCTATAACTTCTCCTTCTAAATCGAGAAACGTTTTTACCTAAACGACAATATTTTCTTTTGGGAGGCGTGTATCCCCTTTCCGATGCACTATTCCATCTTTACTGCATGCCTCGCCCCTCACACTGACGAATTAACACGGAAGTGGTGTCGCTATGAAATACTATTGGTTCTATGACTTCTCCTTCTAAATCGAGTAACGTTTCTATGGAAACGACAAGAGTTCCTTTTGGGAGGAGAGTATCTCCGTTCCGATTCACTATTCCTTCTTTACTGCATCCCTCGCTCCGTCCCAACGACGAATTAACACTGAAATTGAGTCGCTATGGAACACCATGTGTTCTATAACTTCTCCTTCTAAATCGAGAAACGTTTCTACGGAAACGACAATATTTTCTTTTGGGAGGCGAGTATCCCCTTTCCGATGCACTATTCCATCTTTACTGCATCCCTCGCCCCTCACACTGACGAATTAACACGGAAGTGGTGTCGCTATGAAATACTATTGGTTCTATGACTTCTCCTTCTAAATCGAGTAACGTTTCTATGGAAACGACAAGAGTTTCTTTTGTTAGGAGAGTATCTCCGTTCCGATTCACTATTCCTTCTTCACTGCATCCCTCGCTCCCTCCCATTGACGAATTAACACTGAAATTGAGTCGCTATGGAATACTATGTGTTCTATAACTTCTCCCTCTAAATCGAGAAACGTTTCTACGGAAACGACAATATTTTCTTTTGGGAGGCGAGTATCCCCTTTCCGATGCACTATTCCATCTTTACTGCATCCCTCGCCCCTCACACTGACGAATGAACACGGAAGTGGTGTCGCTATGAAATACTATTGGTTCTATGACATCTCCTTCTAAATCGAGTAACGTTTCTATGGAAACGACAAGAATTTCTTTTGGGAGGAGAGTATCTCCGTTCCGATTCACTATTCCTTCTTTACTGCATCCCTCGCTCCCTCCCATTGACGAATTAACACTGAAATTGAGTCGCTATGGAATACTATGTGTTCTATAACTTCTCCTTCTAAATCGAGGAACGTTTCTACGGAAACGACAATATTTTCTTTTGGGAGGCGAGTATCCCCTTTCCGATGCACTATTCCATCTTTACTGCATCCCTCACCCCTCACACTGACGAAGCAACACGGAAGTGGTGTCGCTATGAAATACTATTGGTTCTATGACATCTCCTTTTAAATCGAGTAACGTTTCTATGGAAACGACAAGAGTTTCTTTTGGGAGGAGAGTTTCTCCGTTCCGATTCACTATTCCTTCTTTACTGCATTCCTAGCACCCTCCCATTGACGAATTAACACTGAAATTGAGTCGCTATGGAATACTATGTGTTCTATAACTTCTCCTTCTAAATCGTGGAACGTTTCTACGGAAACGACAATATTTTCTTTTGGGAGGCGAGTATCCCCTTTCCGATGCACTATTCCATCTTTACTGCATCCCTCGCCCCTCACACTGACGAATTAACACGGAAGTGGTGTCGCTATGAAATACTATTGGTTCTATGACTTCTCCTTCTAAATCGAGTAACGTTTCTATGGAAACGACAAGAGTTTCTTTTGGGAGGAGAGTATCTCCGTTCCGATTCACTCTTCCTTCTTTACTGCATCCCTCGCTCCCTCCCATTGACGTATTGACACTGAAATTGAGTCGCTATGGAATACTATGTGTTCTATAACTTCTCCTTCTAAATCGAGGAACGTTTCTACGGAAACGACAATATTTTCTTTTGGGAGGCCAGTATCCGCTTTCCGAAGCACTATTCCATCTTTACTGCATCCCTCGCCCCTCACACTGACGAATTAACACTGAAGTGGTGTCGCTATGAAATACTATTGGATCTATAACATCTCCTTCTGAATCGAATAACGTTTCTGTGGAAACGACAAGAGTTTCTTTTGGGAGGAGAGTATCTCCGTTCCGATTCACTATTCTTTCTTTACTGCATCCCTCGCTCTCTCCCATTGACGAATTAACCCTGAATTTGAGTCGCTATGGAATATTATGTGTTCTATAACTTCTCCTTCTAAATCGAGGAACGTTTCTACGGAAACGACAATATTTTCTTTTGGGAGGCGAGTATCCCCTTTCCGATGCACTATTCCATCATTACTGCATACCTCGCCCCTCACACTGACGAATTAACACGGAAGTGGTGTCGCTATGAAATACTATTGGTTCTATGACATCTTCTTCTAAATCGAGTAACGTTTCTATGGAAACGACAAGAGTTTCCTTTGGGAGGAGAGTATCTCCGTTCCGATTCACTATTCCTTTTTTACTGCATCACTCGCTCCCTCCCATTTACGAATTAACACTGAAATTGAGTCGCTATGGTATACTATGTGTTCTATAACTTCTCCTTCTAAATCGAGGAACGTTTCTACGGAAACGAAAATATTTTCTTTTCGGAGGCGAGTATCCCCTTTCCGATGCAATATTCCATCTTTACTGCATCCCTCGCCCCTCACACTGACGAATTAACACGGAAGTGGTGTCGCTATGAAATACTATTGGTTCTATTACTTCTCCTTCTAAATCGAGTAACATTTCTATAGAAACGACAAGAGTTTCTTTTGGGAGGAGAGTATCTCCGTTCCGATTAACTATTCCTTCTTTACTGCATCACTCGCTCCCTCCCATTGACGAATTAACACTGAAATTGAGTCGCTATGGAATACTATGTGTTCTATAACTTCTCCTTCTAAATCGAGGAACGTTTCTACGGAAACGACAATATTTTCTTTTGGGAGGCGAGTATCCCCTTTCCGATGCACTATTCAATGTTTACTGCATCCCTCGCCCCTCACACTGACGAATTAACACGGAAGTGGTGTCGCTATGAAATACTATTGGTTCTATGACTTCTCCTTCTAAATCGAGTAACGTTTCTATAGAAACGACAAGAGTTTCTTTTGGGAGGAGAGTATCTCCGTTCCGATTAACTATTCCTTCTTTACTGCATCACTCGCTCCCTCCCATTGACGAATTAACACTGAAATTGAGTCGCTATGGAATACTATGTGATCTATAACTTCTCCTTCTAAATCGAGGAACGTTTCTACGGAAACGACAATATTTTCTTTTGGGAGGCGAGTATCCCCTTTCCGATGCACTATTCAATCTATACTGCATCCCTCGCCCCTCACACTGACGAATTAACACGGAAGTTGTGTCGCTATGAAATACTATTGGTTCTATGACATCTCCTTCTAAATCGAGTAACGTTTCTATGGAAACGACAAGAGTTTCTTTTGGGGGAAGAGTATCTCCGTTCCGATTAACTATTCCTTCTTTACTGCATCACTCGCTCCCTCCCATTGACGAATTAACACTGAAATTGAGTCGCTATGGAATACTATGTGTTCTATAACTTCTCCTTCTAAATCGAGGAACGTTTCTACGGAAACGACAATATTTTCTTTTGGGAGGCGAGTATCCCCTTTTCTGATGCACTACTCCATCTTTACTGCATCCCTCGCCCTTCACACTGACGAATTAACACGGAAGTGGTGTCGCTATGAAATACTATTGGTTCTATGACATCTCCTTCTAAATCGAGTAACGTTTTTATGGAAACGACAAGAGTTTCTTTTGGGAGGAGAGTATCTCCGTTCCGATTAACTATTCCTTCTTTACTGCATCACTCGCTCCCTCCCATTGACGAATTAACACTGAAATTGAGTCGCTATGGAATACTATGTGTTCTATAACTTCTCCTTCTAAATCGAGGAACGTTTCTACGGAAACGACAATATTTTCTTTTGGGAGGCGAGTATCCCCTTTCCGATGCACTTTTCCATCTTTACTGCATCCCTCGCCCCTCACACTGACGAATTAACACGGAAATGGTTTCGCTATGAAATACTATTGGTTCTATGACATCTCCTTCTAAATCGAGTAACGTTTCTATGGAAACGACAAGAGTTTCTTTTGGGAGGAGAGTATCTCCGTTCCGATTAACTATTCCTTCTTTACTGCATCACTCGCTCACTCCCATTGACGAATTAACACTGAATTTGAGTCGCTATGGAATACTATGTGTTCTATAACTTCTCCTTCTAAATCGAGGAACGTTTCTACGGAAACGACAATATTTTCTTTTGGGAGGCGAGTATCCCCTTTCCGATGCACTATTCCATCTTTACTGCATCCCTCGCCCCTCACACTGACGAATTAACACGGAAGTGGTGTCGCTATGAAATACTATTGGTTCTATGACATCTCCTTCTAAATCGAGTAACGTTTCTATGGAAACGACAAGAGTTTCTTTTGGGAGGAGAGTATCTCCGTTCCGATTAACTATTCCTTCTTTACTGCATCACTCGCTCCCTCCCATTGACGAATTAACACTGAAATTGAGTCGCTATGGAATACTATGTGTTCTATAACTTCTCCTTCTAAATCGAGGAACGTTTCTACGGAAACGACAATATTTTCTTTTGGGAGGCGAGTATCCCCTTTCCGATGCACTATTCCATCTTTACTGCATCCCTCGCCCCTCACACTGACGAATTAACACGGAAGTTGTGTCGCTATGAAATACTATTAGTTCTATGACATCTCCTTCTAAATCGAGTAACGTTTCTATGGAAACGACAAGAGTTTCCTTTGGGAGGAGAGTATCTCCGTTCCGATTCACTATTCCTTCTTTACTGCATCCCTCGCTCCCTCCCATTGACGAATTAACACTGAAATTGAGTCGCTATGGAATACTATGTGTTCTATAACTTCTCCTTCTAAATCGAGGAACGTCTCTACGGAAACGACAATATTTTCATTTGGGAGGCGAGTATCCCCTTTCCGATGCACTATTCCATCTTTACTGCATCCCTCACCCCTCACACTGACGAATTAACACGGAAATGGTGTCGCTATGAAATACTATTGGTTCTATGACATCTCCTTCTAAATCGAGTAAGGTTTCTATGGAAACGACAAGAGTTTCTTTTGGGAGGAGAGTATCTCCGTTCCGATTCACTATTCCTTCTTTACTGCATCCCTCGCTCCCTCCCATTGACGAATTAACACTGAAATTGAGTCGCTATGGAATACTATGTGTTCTATAACTTCTCCTTCTAAATCGAGGAACGTTTCTACGGAAACGACAATATTTTCTTTTCGGAGGCGAGTATCCCCTTTCCGATGCACTATTCCATCTTTACTGCATCTTTCGCTCCTCACACTGACGAATTAACACTGAAGTGGTGTCGCTGTGAATACTATTGATTCTATGACATCTCCTTCTAAATCGAGTAACGTTTCTATGAAAACGACAAGAGTTTCTTTTGGGAGGAGAGTATGTCCGTTTCGATTCACTATTCCTTCTTTACTGCATCCCTCGCTCCCTCCCATTGACGAATTAACACTGAAATTGAGTCGCTATGGAATACTATGTGTTCTATAACTTCTCCTTCTAAATCGAGGAACGTTTCTACGGAAACGACAATATTTTCTTTTGGGAGGCGAGTATCCCCTTTCCGATGCACTATTCCATCTTTACTGCATCTTTCGCTCCTCACACTGACGAATTAACACTGAAGTGGTGTCGCTGTGAAATACTTTTGATTCTATGACATCTCCTTCTAAATCGAGTAACGATTCTATGAAAACGACAAGAGTTTCTTTTGGGAGGAGAGTATCTCCGTTCCGATTCACTAATCCTTCTTTACTGCATCACTCGCTCCCTCCCACTGACGAATTAACACTGAAATTGAGTCGCTATGGAATACTGTGTGTTCTATAACTTCTCCTTCTAAATCGAGGAACGTTTCTATGGAAACGACAATATTTTCTTTTGGGAGGCGAGTATCCCCTTTCCGATGCACTATTCCATCTTTACTGCATCCCTCGCCCCTCACACTGACGAATTAACACGGAAGTGGTGTCGCTATGAAATACTATTGGTTCTATGACTTCTCCTTCTAAATCGAGTAACGTTTCTATGGAAACGACAAGAGTTTCTTTTGTTAGGAGAGTATCTCCGTTCCGATTCACTATTCCTTCTTCACTGCATCCCTCGCTCCCTCCCATTGACGAATTAACACTGAAATTGAGTCGCTATGGAATACTATGTGTTCTATAACTTCTCGTTCTAAATCGAGAAACGTTTCTACGGAAACGAAAATATTTTCTTTTGGGAGGCGAGTATCCCCTTTCCGATGCACTATTCCATCTTTACTGCATCCCTCGCCCCTCACACTGACGAATTAACACGGAAGTGGTGTCGCTATGAAATACTATTGGTTCTATGACTTCTCCTTCTAAATCGAGTAACGTTTCTATGGAAACGACAAGAATTTCCTTTATGAGGAGAGTATCTCCGTTCCGATTCACTATTCCTTCTTTACTGCATCCCTCGCTCCCTCCCATTGACGAATTAACACTGAAATTGAGTCGCTATGGAATACTATGTGTTCTATAACTTCTCGTTCTAAATCGAGAAACGTTTCTACGGAAACGAAAATATTTTCTTTTGGGAGGCGAGTATCCCCTTTCCGATGCACTATTCCATCTTTACTGCATCCCTCGCCCCTCACACTGACGAATTAACACGGAAGTGGTGTCGCTATGAAATACTATTGGTTCTATGACTTCTCCTTCTAAATCGAGTAACGTTTCTATGGAAACGACAAGAATTTCCTTTATGAGGAGAGTATCTCCGTTCCGATTCACTATTCCTTCTTTACTGCATCCCTCGCTCCCTCCCATTGACGAATTAACACTGAAATTGAGTCGCTATGGAATACTATGTGTTCTATAACTTCTCCTTCTAAATCGAGGAACGTTTCTACTGAAACAACAATATTTTCTTTTGGGAGGCGAGTATCCCCTTTCCGATGCACTATTCCATCTTTACTGCATCCCTCGCCCCTCACACTGACGAATTAACACGGAAGTGGTGTCGCTATGAAATACTATTGGTCCAATGACTTCTCCTTCTAAATCGAGTAACGTTTCTATGGAAACGACAAGAGTATCTTTTGGGAGGAGAGTATCTCCGTTCCGATTCACTATTCCTTCATTACTGCATCCCTCGCTCCCTCCCATTGACGAATTAACACTGAAATTGAGTCGCTATGGAATACTATGTGTTCTATAACTTCTCCTTCTAAATCGAGGAACGTTTCTACGGAAACGACAATATTTTCTTTTGGGAGGCGAGTATCCCCTTTCCGATGCACTATTCCATCTTTAGTGCATCCCTCGCCCCTCACACTGACGAATTAACACGGAAGTGGTGTCGCTATGAAATACTATTGGTCCTATGACTTCTCCTTCTAAATCGAGGAACGTTTCTATGGAAACGACAAGAGTTTCTTTTGGGAGGAGAGTATCTCCGTTCCGATTCACTATTCCTTCTTTACTGCATCCCTCGCTCCCTCCCATTGACGAATTACCACTGAAATTGAGTCGCTATGGAATACTATGTGTTCTATAACTTCTCCTTCTAAATCGAGGAACGTTTCTACGGAAACGACAATATTTTCTTTTGGGAGGCGAGTATCCCCTTTCCGATGCACTATTCCATCTTTACTGCATCCCTCGCCCCTCACACTGACGAATTAACACGGAAGTGGTGTCGCTATGAAATACTATTAGTTCTATGACTTCTCCTTCTAAATCGAGTAACGTTTCTATGGAAACGACAAGAGTTTCTTTTGGGAGGAGAGTATCTCCGTTCCGATTCACTATTCCTTCTTTACTGCATCCCTCGCTCCCTCCCATTGACGAATTAACACTGAAATTGAGTCGCTATGGAATACTATGTGTTCTATAACTTCTCCTTCTAAATCGAGGAACGTTTCTACGGAAACGACAATAATTTCTTTTGGGAGGTGAGTATCCCCTTTCCGATGCACTATTCCATCTTTACTGCATCCCTCGCCCCTCACACTGACGAATTAACACGGAAGTGGTGTCGCTATGAAATACTATTGGTCCTATGACTTCTCCTTCTAAATCGAGTAACGTTTCTATGGAAACGACAAGAGTTTCTTTTGGGAGGAGAGTATCTCCGTTCCGATTCACTATTCCTTCTTTACTGCATCCCTCGCTCCCTCAAAATGACGAATTAACATTGAAATTGAGTCGCTATGGATTACTATGCGTTCTATAACTTCTCCTTCTAAATCGAGGAACGTTTCTACGGAAACGACAATATTTTTTTTTGGGAGGCGAGTATCCCCTTTCCGATGCACTATTCCATCTTTACTGCATCCCTCACCCCTCACACTGACGAATTAACACGGAAGTGGTGTCGCTATGAAATACTATTGGTTCTATGACATCTCCTTTTAAATCGAGTAACGTTCCTATGGAAACGACAAGAGTTTCTTTTGGGAGGAGAGTTTCTCCGTTCCGATTCACTATTCCTTCTTTACTGCATCCCTCGCACCCTCCCATTGACGAATTAACACTGAAATTGAGTCGCTGTGGAATACTATGTGTTCTATAACTTCTCCTTCTAAATCGAGGAACGTTTCTACGGAAACGACAATATTTTCTTTTGGGAGGCCAGTATCCGCTTTCCGATGCACTATTCCATCTTTACTGCATCCCTCGCCCCTCACACTGACAAATTAACACGGAAGTGGTGTCGCTATGAAATACTATTGGATCTATTACTTCTCCTTCTAAATCGAGTAACGTTTCTATGGAAACGACAAGAGTTTCTTTTGGGAGGAGAGTATCTCCGTTCCGATTAACTATTCCTTCTTTACTGCATCACTCGCTCCCTCCCATTGACGAATTAACACTGAAATTGAGTCGCTATGGAATACTATGTGTTCTATAACTTCTCCTTCTAAATCGAGGAACGTTTCTACGGAAACGACAATATTTTCTTTTGGGAGGCGAGTATCCCCTTTCCGATGCACTATTCCATCTTTACTGCATCCCTCGCCCCTCACACTGACGAATTAACACGGAAGTTGTGTCGCTATGAAATACTATTGGTTCTATGACATCTCCTTCTAAATCGAGTAACGTTTCTATGGAAACGACAAGAGTTTCCTTTGGGAGGAGAGTATCTCCGTTCCGATTCACTATTCCTTCTTTACTGCATCCCTCGCTCCCTCCCATTGACGAATTAACACTGAAATTGAGTCGCTATGGAATACTATGTGTTCTATAACTTCTCCTTCTAAATCGAGGAACGTCTCTACGGAAACGACAATATTTTCATTTGGGAGGCGAGTATCCCCTTTCCGATGCACTATTCCATCTTTACTGCATCCCTCACCCCTCACACTGACGAATTAACACGGAAATGGTGTCGCTATGAAATACTATTGGTTCTATGACATCTCCTTCTAAATCGAGTAAGGTTTCTATGGAAACGACAAGAGTTTCTTTTGGGAGGAGAGTATCTCCGTTCCGATTCACTATTCCTTCTTTACTGCATCCCTCGCTCCCTCCCATTGACGAATTAACACTGAAATTGAGTCGCTATGGAATACTATGTGTTCTATAACTTCTCCTTCTAAATCGAGGAACGTTTCTACGGAAACGACAATATTTTCTTTTCGGAGGCGAGTATCCCCTTTCCGATGCACTATTCCATCTTTACTGCATCTTTCGCTCCTCACACTGACGAATTAACACTGAAGTGGTGTCGCTGTGAATACTATTGATTCTATGACATCTCCTTCTAAATCGAGTAACGTTTCTATGAAAACGACAAGAGTTTCTTTTGGAGGAGAGTATGTCCGTTTCGATTCACTATTCCTTCTTTACTGCATCCCTCGCTCCCTCCCATTGACGAATTAACACTGAAATTGAGTCGCTATGGAATACTATGTGTTCTATAACTTCTCCTTCTAAATCGAGGAACGTTTCTACGGAAACGACAATATTTTCTTTTGGGAGGCGAGTATCCCCTTTCCGATGCACTATTCCATCTTTACTGCATCTTTCGCTCCTCACACTGACGAATTAACACTGAAGTGGTGTCGCTGTGAAATACTTTTGATTCTATGACATCTCCTTCTAAATCGAGTAACGATTCTATGAAAACGACAAGAGTTTCTTTTGGGAGGAGAGTATCTCCGTTCCGATTCACTAATCCTTCTTTACTGCATCACTCGCTCCCTCCCACTGACGAATTAACACTGAAATTGAGTCGCTATGGAATACTGTGTGTTCTATAACTTCTCCTTCTAAATCGAGGAACGTTTCTATGGAAACGACAATATTTTCTTTTGGGAGGCGAGTATCCCCTTTCCGATGCACTATTCCATCTTTACTGCATCCCTCGCCCCTCACACTGACGAATTAACACGGAAGTGGTGTCGCTATGAAATACTATTGGTTCTATGACTTCTCCTTCTAAATCGAGTAACGTTTCTATGGAAACGACAAGAGTTTCTTTTGTTAGGAGAGTATCTCCGTTCCGATTCACTATTCCTTCTTCACTGCATCCCTCGCTCCCTCCCATTGACGAATTAACACTGAAATTGAGTCGCTATGGAATACTATGTGTTCTATAACTTCTCGTTCTAAATCGAGAAACGTTTCTACGGAAACGAAAATATTTTCTTTTGGGAGGCGAGTATCCCCTTTCCGATGCACTATTCCATCTTTACTGCATCCCTCGCCCCTCACACTGACGAATTAACACGGAAGTGGTGTCGCTATGAAATACTATTGGTTCTATGACTTCTCCTTCTAAATCGAGTAACGTTTCTATGGAAACGACAAGAATTTCCTTTATGAGGAGAGTATCTCCGTTCCGATTCACTATTCCTTCTTTACTGCATCCCTCGCTCCCTCCCATTGACGAATTAACACTGAAATTGAGTCGCTATGGAATACTATGTGTTCTATAACTTCTCGTTCTAAATCGAGAAACGTTTCTACGGAAACGAAAATATTTTCTTTTGGGAGGCGAGTATCCCCTTTCCGATGCACTATTCCATCTTTACTGCATCCCTCGCCCCTCACACTGACGAATTAACACGGAAGTGGTGTCGCTATGAAATACTATTGGTTCTATGACTTCTCCTTCTAAATCGAGTAACGTTTCTATGGAAACGACAAGAATTTCCTTTATGAGGAGAGTATCTCCGTTCCGATTCACTATTCCTTCTTTACTGCATCCCTCGCTCCCTCCCATTGACGAATTAACACTGAAATTGAGTCGCTATGGAATACTATGTGTTCTATAACTTCTCCTTCTAAATCGAGGAACGTTTCTACGGAAACAACAATATTTTCTTTTGGGAGGCGAGTATCCCCTTTCCGATGCACTATTCCATCTTTACTGCATCCCTCGCCCCTCACACTGACGAATTAACACGGAAGTGGTGTCGCTATGAAATACTATTGGTCCAATGACTTCTCCTTCTAAATCGAGTAACGTTTCTATGGAAACGACAAGAGTATCTTTTGGGAGGAGAGTATCTCCGTTCCGATTCACTATTCCTTCATTACTGCATCCCTCGCTCCCTCCCATTGACGAATTAACACTGAAATTGAGTCGCTATGGAATACTATGTGTTCTATAACTTCTCCTTCTAAATCGAGGAACGTTTCTACGGAAACGACAATATTTTCTTTTGGGAGGCGAGTATCCCCTTTCCGATGCACTATTCCATCTTTAGTGCATCCCTCGCCCCTCACACTGACGAATTAACACGGAAGTGGTGTCGCTATGAAATACTATTGGTCCTATGACTTCTCCTTCTAAATCGAGGAACGTTTCTATGGAAACGACAAGAGTTTCTTTTGGGAGGAGAGTATCTCCGTTCCGATTCACTATTCCTTCTTTACTGCATCCCTCGCTCCCTCCCATTGACGAATTACCACTGAAATTGAGTCGCTATGGAATACTATGTGTTCTATAACTTCTCCTTCTAAATCGAGGAACGTTTCTACGGAAACGACAATATTTTCTTTTGGGAGGCGAGTATCCCCTTTCCGATGCACTATTCCATCTTTACTGCATCCCTCGCCCCTCACACTGACGAATTAACACGGAAGTGGTGTCGCTATGAAATACTATTAGTTCTATGACTTCTCCTTCTAAATCGAGTAACGTTTCTATGGAAACGACAAGAGTTTCTTTTGGGAGGAGAGTATCTCCGTTCCGATTCACTATTCCTTCTTTACTGCATCCCTCGCTCCCTCCCATTGACGAATTAACACTGAAATTGAGTCGCTATGGAATACTATGTGTTCTATAACTTCTCCTTCTAAATCGAGGAACGTTTCTACGGAAACGACAATAATTTCTTTTGGGAGGTGAGTATCCCCTTTCCGATGCACTATTCCATCTTTACTGCATCCCTCGCCCCTCACACTGACGAATTAACACGGAAGTGGTGTCGCTATGAAATACTATTGGTCCTATGACTTCTCCTTCTAAATCGAGTAACGTTTCTATGGAAACGACAAGAGTTTCTTTTGGGAGGAGAGTATCTCCGTTCCGATTCACTATTCCTTCTTTACTGCATCCCTCGCTCCCTCAAAATGACGAATTAACATTGAAATTGAGTCGCTATGGATTACTATGCGTTCTATAACTTCTCCTTCTAAATCGAGGAACGTTTCTACGGAAACGACAATTTTTTTTTTTGGGAAGCGAGTATCCCCTTTCCGATGCACTATTCCATCTTTACTGCATCCCTCACCCCTCACACTGACGAATTAACACGGAAGTGGTGTCGCTATGAAATACTATTGGTTCTATGACATCTCCTTTTAAATCGAGTAACGTTCCTATGGAAACGACAAGAGTTTCTTTTGGGAGGAGAGTTTCTCCGTTCCGATTCACTATTCCTTCTTTACTGCATCCCTCGCACCCTCCCATTGACGAATTAACACTGAAATTGAGTCGCTGTGGAATACTATGTGTTCTATAACTTCTCCTTCTAAATCGAGGAACGTTTCTACGGAAACGACAATATTTTCTTTTGGGAGGCCAGTATCCGCTTTCCGATGCACTATTCCATCTTTACTGCATCCCTCGCCCCTCACACTGACAAATTAACACGGAAGTGGTGTCGCTATGAAATACTATTGGATCTATAACATCTCCTTCTAAATCGAGTAACGTTTCTGTGGAAACGACAATAGTTTCTTTTGGGAGGAGAGTATCTCCGTTCCCATTCACTATTCTTTCCTTACTGCATCCCTCGCTCTCTCCCATTGACGAATTAACCCTGAATTTGAGTCGCTATGGAATATTATGTGTTCTATAACTTCTCCATCTAAATCGCGGAACGTTTCTACGGAAACGATAATATTTTCTTTTGGGAGGCGAGTATCCCCTTTCCGATGCACTATTCCATCATTACTGCATCCCTCGCCCCTCACACTGACGAATTAACACGGAAGTGGTGTCGCTATGAAATAGTATTGGTTCTATGACATCTCCTTCTAAATCGAGTAACGTTTCTATGGAAACGACAAGAGTTTCCTTTGGGAGGAGAGTATCTCCGTTCCGATTCACTATTCCTTTTTTACTGCATCACTCGCTCCCTCCCATTTACGAATTAACACTGAAATTGAGTCGCTATGGAATACTATGTGTTCTATAACTTCTCCTTCTAAATCGAGGAACGTTTCTACGGAAACGAAAATATTTTCTTTTCGGAGGCGAGTATCCCCTTTCCGATGCACTATTCCATCTTTACTGCATCCCTCGCCCTTCACACTGACGAATTAACACGGAAGTGGTGTCGCTATGAAATACTATTGGTTCTATTACTTCTCCTTCTAAATCGAGTAACGTTTCTATAGAAACGACAAGAGTTTCTTTTGGGAGGAGAGTATCTCCGTTCCGATTAACTATTCCTTCTTTACTGCATCACTCGCTCCCTCCCATTGACGAATTAACACTGAAATTGAGTCGCTATGGAATACTATGTGTTCTATAACTTCTCCTTCTAAATCGAGGAACGTTTCTACGGAAACGACAATATTTTCTTTTGGGAGGCGAGTATCCCCTTTCCGATGCACCATTCAATCTTTACTGCATCCCTCGCCCTCACACTGACGAATTAACACGGAAGTGGTGTCGCTATGAAATACTATTGGTTCTGTGACTTCTCCTTCTAAATCGAGTAACGTTTCTATAGAAACGACAAGAGTTTCTTTTGGGAGGAGAGTATCTCCGTTCCGATTAACTATTCCTTCTTTACTGCATCACTCGCTCCCTCCCATTGACGAATTAACACTGAAATTGAGTCGCTATGGAATACTATGTGTTCTATAACTTCTCCTTCTAAATCGAGGAACGTTTCTACGGAAACGACAATATTTTCTTTTGGGAGGCGAGTATCCCCTTTCCGATGCACTATTCAATCTTTACTGCATCCCTCGCCCCTCACACTGACGAATTTACACGGAAGTGGTGTCGGTATGAAATACTATTGGTTCTATGACATCTCCTTCTAAATCGAGTAACGTTTCTATAGAAACGACAAGAGTTTCTTTTGGGAGGAGAGTATCTCCGTTCCGATTAACTATTCCTTCTTTACTGCATCACTCGCTCCCTCCATTGACGAATTAACACTGAAATTGAGTCGCTATGGAATACTATGTGTTCTATAACTTCTCCTTCTAAATCGAGGAACGTTTCTACGGAAACGACAATATTTTCTTTTGGGAGGCGAGTATCCCCTTTCCGATGCACTATTCAATCTTTACTGCATCCCTCGCCCCTCACACTGACGAATTAACACGGAAGTGGTGTCGCTATGAAATACAATTGGTTCTATGACATCTCCTTCTAAATCGAGTAACGTTTCTATAGAAACGACAAGAGTTTCTTTTGGGAGGAGAGTATCTCCGTTCCGATTAACTATTCCTTCTTTACTGCATCCCTCGCTCCTCCCATTGACGAATTAACACTGAAATTGAGTCGCTATGGAATACTATGTGTTCTATAACTTCTCCTTCTAAATCGAGGAACGTTTCTACGGAAACGACAATATTTTCTTTTGGGAGGCGAGTATCCCCTTTCCGATGCACTATTCCATCTTTACTGCATCCCTCACCCCTTACACTGACGAATTAACACGGAAGTGGTGTCGCTATGAAATACTATTGGTTCTATGACATCTCCTTCTAAATCGAGTAACGTTTCTATGGAAACGACAAGAGTTTCTTTTGGGAGGAGAGTATCTCCGTTCCGATTCACTATTCCTTCTTTACTGCATCCCTCGCTCCCTCCCATTGACGAATTAACACTGAAATTGAGTCGCTATGGAATACTATGTGTTCTATAACTTCTCCTTCTAAATCGAGGAACGTTTCTACGGAAACGACAATATTTTCTTTTGGGAGGCGAGTATCCCCTTTCCGATGCACTATTCCATCTTTACTGCATCCCTCGCCCCTCACACTGACGAATTAACACGGAAGTGGTGTCGTTATGAAATACTATTGGTTCTATGACATCTCCTTCTAAATCGAGTAACGTTTCTATGGAAACGACAAGAGTTTCTTTTGGGAGGAGAGTATCTCCGTTCCGATTCACTATTCCTTCTTTACTGCATCCCTCGCTCCCTCCCATTGACGAATTAACACTGAAATTGAGTCGCTATGGAATACTATGTGTTCTATAACTTCTCCTTCTAAATCGAGGAACGTTTCTACGGAAACGACAATATTTTCTTTTGGGAGGCGAGTATCCCCTTTCCGATGCACTATTCCATCATTACTGCATCCCTCGCCCCTCACACTGACGAATTAACACGGAAGTGGTGTCGCTATGAAATACTATTGGTTCTATGACATCTCCTTCTAAATCGAGTAACGTTTCTATGGAAACGACAAGAGTTTCCTTTGGGAGGAGAGTATCTCCGTTCCGATTCACTATTCCTTTTTTACTGCATCACTCGCTCCCTCCCATTTACGAATTAACACTGAAATTGAGTCGCTATGGAATACTATGTGTTCTATAACTTCTCCTTCTAAATCGAGGAACGTTTCTACGGAAACGAAAATATTTTCTTTTCGGAGGCGAGTATCCCCTTTCCGATGCACTATTCCATCTTTACTGCATCCCTCGCCCCTCACACTGACGAATTACCACGGAAGTGGTGTCGCTATGAAATACTATTGGTTCTATTACTTCTCCTTCTAAATCGAGTAACGTTTCTATAGAAACGACAAGAGTTTCTTTTGGGAGGAGAGTATCTCCATTCCGATTAACTATTCCTTCTTTACTGCATCACTCGCTCCCTCCCATTGACGAATTAACACTGAAATTGAGTCGCTATGGAATACTATGTGTTCTATAACTTCTCCTTCTAAATCGAGGAACGTTTCTACGGAAACGACAATATTTTCTTTTGGGAGGCGAGTATCCCCTTTCCGATGCACCATTCAATCTTTACTGCATCCCTCGCCCCTCACACTGACGAATTAACACGGAAGTTGTGTCGCTATGAAATACTATTGGTTCTATGACTTCTCCTTCTAAATCGAGTAACGTTTCTATAGAAACGACAAGAGTTTCTTTTGGGAGGAGAGTAT